>NW_027508138.1:0-43555 GCF_051348905.1 Ranitomeya variabilis
GCGTTTTGAATCTGCATATCTCCACCTATTTTAACACACCCTCCATCCCCCTTTTGCTCTAAAGTGTGCAGTAACTGAGTGGGAAATTCAAAAACAGACAGGCGAGCAGTTGTCTTCCCAACTCTCCTGAAGCTGGGCACAGACCCCCCCTGCCATGTGGTCTGCTGCTGCACCAGCAGCAGACTGAAGACGGCGGCCATTTTTCACTGCCTGTTATAGGCCAAGAGCCCATTGTGACACGTGAGAGTTCCGGAGACAATGGCCAAAGGCTCATTGTGACTGCACGTGAAGGTTCCGTGCTCAGATTCTATCTACTGCAGGCAGCGCACCTGATTGGTCCAAAGCATTACAATACTCACACAGGTGTAGATGGACAAGACAAGCATAGTCAAGATCAGCACAGACACCATTTTTCCTTTTTTTTAAATACATATAATACACCACATTTAAAATTCGGTGGTCCACAAGAGGGAGACAATGTTTCACAAAAGAATTCATGCAGTCAGAAAAGTGGTATATATGGCAGAGCTACTCATTGGATACTTCAATTTAAACAGTACTGACAGCCGGGGCCTAATTTTGTAGATGGCACAGTATATTTGCAACACTGTAACAAAGGCCTAATACAGGCCTACATCTTAACACACCTGTTGCAACCAGTAAAGACACATTGATTGATTGCATATTGAATGCAATACAATGTTTGACATACATAGGTGAAAGCAAAGCCCCCAACTGGTCCCCAAATAGGGGACGTATCAGATACTACACTTGATCTTGAGCGGCGGCGGCGGCGACGACGACGGATGCGAAAGGCAGAGGAGAGATAACCAGAAATGGTTTGCCACTTCTGCCGCACCAAGGCCTAAAACCGACACCCATTGTGGAGAGAGAGCAAAAATTGCCATGGGGAAGGCCTTTCTAGAAGCTCTGGAGGCCTTCTCAATGACAGCTCTACTGTGTATGTGTGTGTGTTCAAGCTGTGCACAACGCGTTTTGAATCTGCATATCTCCACCTATTTTAACACACCCTCCATCCCCCTTTTGCTCTAAAGTGTGCAGTAACTGAGTGGGAAATTCAAAAAACAGACAGGCGAGCAGTTGTCTTCCCAACTCTCCTGAAGCTGGGCACAGACCCCCCCTGCCATGTGGTCTGCTGCTGCACCAGCAGCAGACTGAAGACGGCGGCCATTTTTCACTGCCTGTTATAGGCCAAGAGCCCATTGTGACACGTGAGAGTTCCGGAGACAATGGCCAAAGGCTCATTGTGACTGCACGTGAAGGTTCCGTGCTCAGATTCTATCTACTGCAGGCAGCGCACCTGATTGGTCCAAAGCATTACAATACTCACACAGGTGTAGATGGACAAGACAAGCATAGTCAAGATCAGCACAGACACCATTTTTCCTTTTTTTAAATACATATAATACACCACATTTAAAATTCGGTGGTCCACAAGAGGGAGACAATGTTTCACAAAAGAATTCATGCAGTCAGAAAAGTGGTATATATGGCAGAGCTACTCATTGGATACTTCAATTTAAACAGTACTGACAGCCGGGGCCTAATTTTGTAGATGGCACAGTATATTTGCAACACTGTAACAAAGGCCTAATACAGGCCTACATCTTAACACACCTGTTGCAACCAGTAAAGACACATTGATTGATTGCATATTGAATGCAATACAATGTTTGACATACATAGGTGAAAGCAAAGCCCCCAACTGGTCCCCAAATAGGGGACGTATCAGATACTACACTTGATCTTGAGCGGCGGCGGCGGCGACGACGACGGATGCGAAAGGCAGAGGAGAGATAACCAGAAATGGTTTGCCACTTCTGCCGCACCAAGGCCTAAAACCGACACCCATTGTGGAGAGAGAGCAAAAATTGCCATGGGGAAGGCCTTTCTAGAAGCTCTGGAGGCCTTCTCAATGACAGCTCTACTGTGTATGTGTGTGTGTTCAAGCTGTGCACAACGCGTTTTGAATCTGCATATCTCCACCTATTTTAACACACCCTCCATCCCCCTTTTGCTCTAAAGTGTGCAGTAACTGAGTGGGAAATTCAAAAAACAGACAGGCGAGCAGTTGTCTTCCCAACTCTCCTGAAGCTGGGCACAGACCCCCCCTGCCATGTGGTCTGCTGCTGCACCAGCAGCAGACTGAAGACGGCGGCCATTTTTCACTGCCTGTTATAGGCCAAGAGCCCATTGTGACACGTGAGAGTTCCGGAGACAATGGCCAAAGGCTCATTGTGACTGCACGTGAAGGTTCCGTGCTCAGATTCTATCTACTGCAGGCAGCGCACCTGATTGGTCCAAAGCATTACAATACTCACACAGGTGTAGATGGACAAGACAAGCATAGTCAAGATCAGCACAGACACCATTTTTCCTTTTTTTTAAATACATATAATACACCACATTTAAAATTCGGTGGTCCACAAGAGGGAGACAATGTTTCACAAATGTTTCACAAAAGAATTCATGCAGTCAGAAAAGTGGTATATATGGCAGAGCTACTCATTGGATACTTCAATTTAAACAGTACTGACAGCCGGGGCCTAATTTTGTAGATGGCACAGTATATTTGCAACACTGTAACAAAGGCCTAATACAGGCCTACATCTTAACACACCTGTTGCAACCAGTAAAGACACATTGATTGATTGCATATTGAATGCAATACAATGTTTGACATACATAGGTGAAAGCAAAGCCCCCAACTGGTCCCCAAATAGGGGACGTATCAGATACTACACTTGATCTTGAGCGGCGGCGGCGGCGACGACGACGGATGCGAAAGGCAGAGGAGATAACCAGAAATGGTTTGCCACTTCTGCCGCACCAAGGCCTAAAACCGACACCCATTGTGGAGAGAGAGCAAAAATTGCCATGGGGAAGGCCTTTCTAGAAGCTCTGGAGGCCTTCTCAATGACAGCTCTACTGTGTATGTGTGTGTGTTCAAGCTGTGCACAACGCGTTTTGAATCTGCATATCTCCACCTATTTTAACACACCCTCCATCCCCCTTTTGCTCTAAAGTGTGCAGTAACTGAGTGGGAAATTCAAAAAACAGACAGGCGAGCAGTTGTCTTCCCAACTCTCCTGAAGCTGGGCACAGACCCCCCCTGCCATGTGGTCTGCTGCTGCACCAGCAGCAGACTGAAGACGGCGGCCATTTTTCACTGCCTTTATAGGCCAAGAGCCCATTGTGACACGTGAGAGTTCCGGAGACAATGGCCAAAGGCTCATTGTGACTGCACGTGAAGGTTCCGTGCTCAGATTCTATCTACTGCAGGCAGCGCACCTGATTGGTCCAAAGCATTACAATACTCACACAGGTGTAGATGGACAAGACAAGCATAGTCAAGATCAGCACAGACACCATTTTTCCTTTTTTTTAAATACATATAATACACCACATTTAAAATTCGGTGGTCACAAGAGGGAGACAATGTTTCACAAAGAATTCATGCAGTCAGAAAAGTGTATATATGGCAGAGCTACTCATTGGATACTTCAATTTAAACAGTACTGACAGCCGGGCCTAATTTTTGTAGATGGCACAGTATATTGCAACACTGTAACAAAGGCCTAATACAGGCCTACATCTTAACACACCTGTTGCAACCAGTAAAGACACATTGATTGATTGCATATTGAATGCAATACAATGTTTGACATACATAGGTGAAAGCAAAGCCCCCAACTGGTCCCCAAATAGGGGACGTATCAGATACTACACTTGATCTTGAGCGGCGGCGGCGGCGACGACGACGGATGCGAAAGGCAGAGGAGAGATAACCAGAAATGGTTTGCCACTTCTGCCGCACCAAGGCCTAAAACCGACACCCATTGTGGAGAGAGAGCAAAAATTGCCATGGGGAAGGCCTTTCTAGAAGCTCTGGAGGCCTCTCAATGACAGCTCTACTGTGTATGTGTGTGTGTTCAAGCTGTGCACAACGCGTTTTGAATCTGCATATCTCCACCTATTTTAACACACCCTCCATCCCCCTTTTGCTCTAAAGTGTGCAGTAACTGAGTGGGAAATTCAAAAAACAGACAGGCGAGCAGTTGTCTTCCCACTCTCCTGAAGCTGGGCACAGACCCCCCCTGCCATGTGGTCTGCTGCTGCACCAGCAGCAGACTGAAGACGGCGGCCATTTTCACTGCCTGTTATAGGCCAAGAGCCCATTGTGACACGTGAGAGTTCCGGAGACAATGGCCAAAGGCTCACGTGAAGGTTCCGTGCTCAGATTCTATCTACTGCAGGCAGCGCACCTGATTGGTCCAAAGCATTACAATACTCACACAGGTGTAGATGGACAAGACAAGCATAGTCAAGATCAGCACAGACACCATTTTTTCCTTTTTTTTAAATACATATAATACACCACATTTAAAATTCGGTGGTCCACAAGAGGGAGACAATGTTTCACAAAAGAATTCATGCAGTCAGAAAAGTGGTATATATGGCAGAGCTACTCATTGGATACTTCAATTTAAACAGTACTGACAGCCGGGGCCTAATTTTGTAGATGGCACAGTATATTTGCAACACTGTAACAAAGGCCTAATACAGGCCTACATCTTAACACACCTGTTGCAACCAGTAAAGACACATTGATTGATTGCATATTGAATGCAATACAATGTTTGACATACATAGGTGAAAGCAAAGCCCCCAACTGGTCCCCAAATAGGGGACGTATCAGATACTACACTTGATCTTGAGCGGCGGCGGCGGCGACGACGACGGATGCGAAAGGCAGAGGAGAGATAACCAGAAATGGTTTGCCACTTCTGCCGCACCAAGGCCTAAAACCGACACCCATTGTGGAGAGAGAGCAAAAATTGCCATGGGGAAGGCCTTTCTAGAAGCTCTGGAGGCCTTCTCAATGACAGCTCTACTGTGTATGTGTGTGTGTTCAAGCTGTGCACAACGCGTTTTGAATCTGCATATCTCCACCTATTTTAACACACCCTCCATCCCCCTTTTGCTCTAAAGTGTGCAGTAACTGAGTGGGAAATTCAAAAAACAGACAGGCGAGCAGTTGTCTTCCAACTCTCCTGAAGCTGGGCACAGACCCCCCCTGCCATGTGGTCTGCTGCTGCACCAGCAGCAGACTGAAGACGGCGGCCATTTTTCACTGCCTGTTATAGGCCAAGAGCCCATTGTGACACGTGAGAGTTCCGGAGACAATGGCCAAAGGCTCATTGTGACTGCACGTGAAGGTTCCGTGCTCAGATTCTATCTACTGCAGGCAGCGCACCTGATTGGTCCAAAGCATTACAATACTCACACAGGTGTAGATGGACAAGACCAAGCATAGTCAAGATCAGCACAGACACCATTTTTCCTTTTTTTAAATACATATAATACACCACATTTAAAATTCGGTGGTCCACAAGAGGGAGACAATGTTTCACAAAAGAATTCATGCAGTCAGAAAAGTGGTATATATGGCAGAGCTACTCATTGGATACTTCAATTTAAACAGTACTGACAGCCGGGGCCTAATTTTGTAGATGGCACAGTATATTTGCAACACTGTAACAAAGGCCTAATACAGGCCTACATCTTAACACACCTGTTGCAACCAGTAAAGACACATTGATTGAATTGCATATTGAATGCAATACAATGTTTGACATACATAGGTGAAAGCAAAGCCCCCAACTGGTCCCCAAATAGGGGACGTATCAGATACTACACTTGATCTTGAGCGGCGGCGGCGGCGACGACGACGGATGCGAAAGGCAGAGGAGAGATAACCAGAAATGGTTTGCCACTTCTGCCGCACCAAGGCCTAAAACCGACACCCATTGTGGAGAGAGAGCAAAATTGCCATGGGGAAGGCCTTTCTAGAAGCTCTGGAGGCCTTCTCAATGACAGCTCTACTGTGTATGTGTGTGTGTTCAAGCTGTGCACAACGCGTTTTGAATCTGCATATCTCCACCTATTTTAACACACCCTCCATCCCCCTTTTGCTCTAAAGTGTGCAGTAACTGAGTGGGAAATTCAAAAAACAGACAGGCGAGCAGTTGTCTTCCCAACTCTCCTGAAGCTGGGCACAGACCCCCCTGCCATGTGGTCTGCTGCTGCACCAGCAGCAGACTGAAGACGGCGGCCATTTTTCACTGCCTGTTATAGGCCAAGAGCCCATTGTGACACGTGAGAGTTCCGGAGACAATGGCCAAAGGCTCATTGTGACTGCACGTGAAGGTTCCGTGCTCAGATTCTATCTACTGCAGGCAGCGCACCTGATTGGTCCAAAGCATTACAATACTCACACAGGTGTAGATGGACAAGACAAGCATAGTCAAGATCAGCACAGACACCATTTTTCCTTTTTTTTAAATACATATAATACACCACATTTAAAATTCGGTGGTCCACAAGAGGGAGAACAATGTTTCACAAAAGAATTCATGCAGTCAGAAAAGTGGTATATATGGCAGAGCTACTCATTGGATACTTCAATTTAAACAGTACTGACAGCCGGGGCCTAATTTTGTAGATGGCACAGTATATTTGCAACACTGTAACAAAGGCCTAATACAGGCCTACATCTTAACACACCTGTTGCAACCAGTAAAGACACATTGATTGATTGCATATTGAATGCAATACAATGTTTGACATACATAGGTGAAAGCAAAGCCCCCAACTGGTCCCCAAATAGGGGACGTATCAGATACTACACTTGATCTTGAGCGGCGGCGGCGGCGACGACGACGGATGCGAAAGGCAGAGGAGAGATAACCAGAAATGGTTTGCCACTTCTGCCGCACCAAGGCCTAAAACCGACACCCATTGTGGAGAGAGAGCAAAAATTGCCATGGGGAAGGCCTTTCTAGAAGCTCTGGAGGCCTTCTCAATGACAGCTCTACTGTGTATGTGTGTGTGTTCAAGCTGTGCACAACGCGTTTTGAATCTGCATATCTCCACCTATTTTAACACACCCTCCATCCCCCTTTTGCTCTAAAGTGTGCAGTAACTGAGTGGGAAATTCAAAAAACAGACAGGCGAGCAGTTGTCTTCCAACTCTCCTGAAGCTGGGCACAGACCCCCCCTGCCATGTGGTCTGCTGCTGCACCAGCAGCAGACTGAAGACGGCGGCCATTTTTCACTGCTGTTATAGGCCAAGAGCCCATTGTGACACGTGAGAGTTCCGGAGACAATGGCCAAAGGCTCATTGTGAACTGCACGTGAAGGTTCCGTGCTCAGATTCTATCTACTGCAGGCAGCGCACCTGATTGGTCCAAAGCATTACAATACTCACACAGGTGTAGATGGACAAGACAAGCATAGTCAAGATCAGCACAGACACCATTTTTCCTTTTTTTTAAATACATATAATACACCACATTTAAAATTCGGTGGTCCACAAGAGGGAGACAATGTTTCACAAAAGAATTCATGCAGTCAGAAAAGTGGTATATATGGCAGAGCTACTCATTGGATACTTCAATTTAAACAGTACTGACAGCCGGGGCCTAATTTTGTAGATGGCACAGTATATTTGCAACACTGTAACAAAGGCCTAATACAGGCCTACATCTTAACACACCTGTTGCAACCAGTAAAGACACATTGATTGATTGCATATTGAATGCAATACAATGTTTGACATACATAGGTGAAAGCAAAGCCCCCAACTGGTCCCCAAATAGGGACGTATCAGATACTACACTTGATCTTGAGCGGCGGCGGCGGCGACGACGACGGATGCGAAAGGCAGAGGAGAGATAACCAGAAATGGTTTGCCACTTCTGCCGCACCAAGGCCTAAAACCGACACCCATTGTGGAGAGAGAGCAAAAATTGCCATGGGGAAGGCCTTTCTAGAAGCTCTGGAGGCCTTCTCAATGACAGCTCTACTGTGTATGTGTGTGTGTTCAAGCTGTGCACAACGCGTTTTTGAATCTGCATATCTCCACCTATTTTAACACACCCTCCATCCCCCTTTTGCTCTAAAGTGTGCAGTAACTGAGTGGGAAATTCAAAAAACAGACAGGCGAGCAGTTGTCTTCCCAACTCTCCTGAAGCTGGGCACAGACCCCCCCTGCCATGTGGTCTGCTGCTGCACCAGCAGCAGACTGAAGACGGCGGCCATTTTTCACTGCCTGTTATAGGCCAAGAGCCCATTGTGACACGTGAGAGTTCCGGAGACAATGGCCAAAGGCTCATTGTGACTGCACGTGAAGGTTCCGTGCTCAGATTCTATCTACTGCAGGCAGCGCACCTGATTGGTCCAAAGCATTACAATACTCACACAGGTGTAGATGGACAAGACAAGCATAGTCAAGATCAGCACAGACACCATTTTTCCTTTTTTTTAAATACATATAATACACCACATTTAAAATTCGGTGGTCCACAAGAGGAGACAATGTTTCACAAAAGAATTCATGCAGTCAGAAAAGTGGTATATATGGCAGAGCTACTCATTGGATACTTCAATTTAAACAGTACTGACAGCCGGGGCCTAATTTTGTAGATGGCACAGTATATTTGCAACACTGTAACAAAGGCCTAATACAGGCCTACATCTTAAACACACCTGTTGCAACCAGTAAAGACACATTGATTGATTGCATATTGAATGCAATACAATGTTTGACATACATAGGTGAAAGCAAAGCCCCCAACTGGTCCCCAAATAGGGGACGTATCAGATACTACACTTGATCTTGAGCGGCGGCGGCGGCGACGACGACGGATGCGAAAGGCAGAGGAGAGATAACCAGAAATGGTTTGCCACTTCTGCCGCACCAAGGCCTAAAACCGACACCCATTGTGGAGAGAGAGCAAAAATTGCCATGGGGAAGGCCTTTCTAGAAGCTCTGGAGGCCTTCTCAATGACAGCTCTACTGTGTATGTGTGTGTGTTCAAGCTGTGCACAACGCGTTTTGAATCTGCATATCTCCACCTATTTTAACACACCCTCCATCCCCCTTTTGCTCTAAAGTGTGCAGTAACTGAGTGGGAAATTCAAAAAACAGACAGGCGAGCAGTTGTCTTCCCAACTCTCCTGAAGCTGGGCACAGACCCCCCCTGCCATGTGGTCTGCTGCTGCACCAGCAGCAGACTGAAGACGGCGGCCATTTTTCACTGCCTGTTATAGGCCAAGAGCCCATTGTGACACGTGAGAGTTCCGGAGACAATGGCCAAAGGCTCATTGTGACTGCACGTGAAGGTTCCGTGCTCAGATTCTATCTACTGCAGGCAGCGCACCTGATTGGTCCAAAGCATTACAATACTCACACAGGTGTAGATGGACAAGACAAGCATAGTCAAGATCAGCACAGACACCATTTTTCCTTTTTTTTAAATACATATAATACACCACATTTAAAATTCGGTGGTCCACAAGAGGGAGACAATGTTTCACAAAAGAATTCATGCAGTCAGAAAAGTGGTATATATGGCAGAGCTACTCATTGGATACTTCAATTTAAACAGTACTGACAGCCGGGGCCTAATTTTGTAGATGGCACAGTATATTTGCAACACTGTAACAAAGGCCTAATACAGGCCTACATCTTAACACACCTGTTGCAACCAGTAAAGACACATTGATTGATTGCATATTGAATGCAATACAATGTTTGACATACATAGGTGAAAGCAAAGCCCCCAACTGGTCCCCCCAAATAGGGGACGTATCAGATACTACACTTGATCTTGAGCGGCGGCGGCGGCGACGACGACGGATGCGAAAGGCAGAGGAGAGATAACCAGAAATGGTTTGCCACTTCTGCCGCACCAAGGCCTAAAACCGACACCCATTGTGGAGAGAGAGCAAAAATTGCCATGGGGAAGGCCTTTCTAGAAGCTCTGGAGGCCTTCTCAATGACAGCTCTACTGTGTATGTGTGTGTGTTCAAGCTGTGCACAACGCGTTTTGAATCTGCATATCTCCACCTATTTTAACACACCCTCCATCCCCCTTTTGCTCTAAAGTGTGCAGTAACTGAGTGGGAAATTCAAAAAACAGACAGGCGAGCAGTTGTCTTCCCAACTCTCCTGAAGCTGGGCACAGACCCCCCCTGCCATGTGGTCTGCTGCTGCACCAGCAGCAGACTGAAGACGGCGGCCATTTTTCACTGCCTGTTATAGGCCAAGAGCCCATTGTGACACGTGAGAGTTCCGGAGACAATGGCCAAAGGCTCATTGTGACTGCACGTGAAGGTTCCGTGCTCAGATTCTATCTACTGCAGGCAGCGCACCTGATTGGTCCAAAGCATTACAATACTCACACAGGTGTAGATGGACAAGACAAGCATAGTCAAGATCAGCACAGACACCATTTTTCCTTTTTTTTAAATACATATAATACACCACATTTAAAATTCGGTGGTCACAAGAGGGAGACAATGTTTCACAAAAGAATTCATGCAGTCAGAAAAGTGGTATATATGGCAGAGCTACTCATTGGATACTTCAATTTAAACAGTACTGACAGCCGGGGCCTAATTTTGTAGATGGCACAGTATATTTGCAACACTGTAACAAAGGCCTAATACAGGCCTACATCTTAACACACCTGTTGCAACCAGTAAAGACACATTGATTGATTGCATATTGAATGCAATACAATGTTTGACATACATAGGTGAAAGCAAAGCCCCCAACTGGTCCCCAAATAGGGGACGTATCAGATACTACACTTGATCTTGAGCGGCGGCGGCGGCGACGACGACGGATGCGAAAGGCAGAGGAGAGATAACCAGAAATGGTTTGCCACTTCTGCCGCACCAAGGCCTAAAACCGACACCCATTGTGGAGAGAGAGCAAAAATTGCCATGGGGAAGGCCTTTCTAGAAGCTCTGGAGGCCTTCTCAATGACAGCTCTACTGTGTATGTGTGTGTGTTCAAGCTGTGCACAACGCGTTTTGAATCTGCATATCTCCACCTATTTTAACACACCCTCCATCCCCCTTTTGCTCTAAAGTGTGCAGTAACTGAGTGGGAAATTCAAAAAACAGACAGGCGAGCAGTTGTCTTCCCAACTCTCCTGAAGCTGGGCACAGACCCCCCCTGCCATGTGGTCTGCTGCTGCACCAGCAGCAGACTGAAGACGGCGGCCATTTTTCACTGCCTGTTATAGGCCAAGAGCCCATTGTGACACGTGAGAGTTCCGGAGACAATGGCCAAAGGCTCATTGTGACTGCACGTGAAGGTTCCGTGCTCAGATTCTATCTACTGCAGGCAGCGCACCTGATTGGTCCAAAGCATTACAATACTCACACAGGTGTAGATGGACAAGACAAGCATAGTCAAGATCAGCACAGACACCATTTTTCCTTTTTTTTAAATACATATAATACACCACATTTAAAATTCGGTGGTCCACAAGAGGGAGACAATGTTTCACAAAAGAATTCATGCAGTCAGAAAAGTGGTATATATGGCAGAGCTACTCATTGGATACTTCAATTTAAACAGTACTGACAGCCGGGGCCTAATTTTGTAGATGGCACAGTATATTTGCAACACTGTAACAAAGGCCTAATACAGGCCTACATCTTAACACACCTGTTGCAACCAGTAAAGACACATTGATTGATTGCATATTGAATGCAATACAATGTTTGACATACATAGGTGAAAGCAAAGCCCCCAACTGGTCCCCAAATAGGGGACGTATCAGATACTACACTTGATCTTGAGCGGCGGCGGCGGCGACGACGACGGATGCGAAAGGCAGAGGAGAGATAACCAGAAATGGTTTGCCACTTCTGCCGCACCAAGGCCTAAAACCGACACCCATTGTGGAGAGAGAGCAAAAATTGCCATGGGGAAGGCCTTTCTAGAAGCTCTGGAGGCCTTCTCAATGACAGCTCTACTGTGTATGTGTGTGTGTTCAAGCTGTGCACAACGCGTTTTGAATCTGCATATCTCCACCTATTTTAACACACCCTCCATCCCCCCTTTTGCTCTAAAGTGTGCAGTAACTGAGTGGGAAATTCAAAAAACAGACAGGCGAGCAGTTGTCTTCCCAACTCTCCTGAAGCTGGGCACAGACCCCCCCTGCCATGTGGTCTGCTGCTGCACCAGCAGCAGACTGAAGACGGCGGCCATTTTTCACTGCCTGTTATAGGCCAAGAGCCCATTGTGACACGTGAGAGTTCCGGAGACAATGGCCAAAGGCTCATTGTGACTGCACGTGAAGGTTCCGTGCTCAGATTCTATCTACTGCAGGCAGCGCACCTGATTGGTCCAAAGCATTACAATACTCACACAGGTGTAGATGGACAAGACAAGCATAGTCAAGATCAGCACAGACACCATTTTTCCTTTTTTTTAAATACATATAATACACCACATTTAAAATTCGGTGGTCCACAAGAGGGAGACAATGTTTCACAAAAGAATTCATGCAGTCAGAAAAGTGGTATATATGGCAGAGCTACTCATTGGATACTTCAATTTAAACAGTACTGACAGCCGGGGGCCTAATTTTGTAGATGGCACAGTATATTTGCAACACTGTAACAAAGGCCTAATACAGGCCTACATCTTAACACACCTGTTGCAACCAGTAAAGACACATTGATTGATTGCATATTGAATGCAATACAATGTTTGACATACATAGTGAAAGCAAAGCCCCCAACTGGTCCCAAATAGGGGACGTATCAGATACTACACTTGATCTTGAGCGGCGGCGGCGGCGACGACGACGGATGCGAAAGGCAGAGGAGAGATAACCAGAAATGGTTTGCCACTTCTGCCGCACCAAGCCTAAAACCGACACCCATTGTGGAGAGAGAGCAAAAATTGCCATGGGGAAGGCCTTTCTAGAAGCTCTGGAGGCCTTCTCAATGACAGCTCTACTGTGTATGTGTGTGTGTTCAAGCTGTGCACAACGCGTTTTGAATCTGCATATCTCCACCTATTTTAACACACCCTCCATCCCCCTTTTGCTCTAAAGTGTGCAGTAACTGAGTGGGAAATTCAAAAAACAGACAGGCGAGCAGTTGTCTTCCCAACTCTCCTGAAGCTGGGCACAGACCCCCCCTGCCATGTGGTCTGCTGCTGCACCAGCAGCAGACTGAAGACGGCGGCCATTTTTCACTGCCTGTTATAGGCCAAGAGCCCATTGTGACACGTGAGAGTTCCGGAGACAATGGCCAAAGGCTCATTGTGACTGCACGTGAAGGTTCCGTGCTCAGATTCTATCTACTGCAGGCAGCGCACCTGATTGGTCCAAAGCATTACAATACTCACACAGGTGTAGATGGACAAGACAAGCATAGTCAAGATCAGCCACAGACACCATTTTTCCTTTTTTTTAAATACATATAATACACCACATTTAAAATTCGGTGGTCCACAAGAGGGAGACAATGTTTCACAAAAGAATTCATGCAGTCAGAAAAGTGGTATATATGGCAGAGCTACTCATTGGATACTTCAATTTAAACAGTACTGACAGCCGGGGCCTAATTTTGTAGATGGCACAGTATATTTGCAACACTGTAACAAAGGCCTAATACAGGCCTACATCTTAACACACCTGTTGCAACCAGTAAAGACACATTGATTGATTGCATATTGAATGCAATACAATGTTTGACATACATAGGTGAAAGCAAAGCCCCCAACTGGTCCCCAAATAGGGGACGTATCAGATACTACACTTGATCTTGAGCGGCGGCGGCGGCGACGACGACGGATGCGAAAGGCAGAGGAGAGATAACCAGAAATGGTTTGCCACTTCTGCCGCACCAAGGCCTAAAACCGACACCCATTGTGGAGAGAGAGCAAAAATTGCCATGGGGAAGGCCTTTCTAGAAGCTCTGGAGGCCTTCTCAATGACAGCTCTACTGTGTATGTGTGTGTGTTCAAGCTGTGCACAACGCGTTTTGAATCTGCATATCTCCACCTATTTTAACACACCCTCCATCCCCCTTTTGCTCTAAAGTGTGCAGTAACTGAGTGGGAAATTCAAAAAACAGACAGGCGAGCAGTTGTCTTCCCAACTCTCCTGAAGCTGGGCACAGACCCCCCCTGCCATGTGGTCTGCTGCTGCACCAGCAGCAGACTGAAGACGGCGGCCATTTTTCACTGCCTGTTATAGGCCAAGAGCCCATTGTGACACGTGAGAGTTCCGGAGACAATGGCCAAAGGCTCATTGTGACTGCACGTGAAGGTTCCGTGCTCAGATTCTATCTACTGCAGGCAGCGCACCTGATTGGTCCAAAGCATTACAATACTCACACAGGTGTAGATGGACAAGACAAGCATAGTCAAGATCAGCACAGACACCATTTTTCCTTTTTTTTAAATACATATAATACACCACATTTAAAATTCGGTGGTCCACAAGAGGGAGACAATGTTTCACAAAAGAATTCATGCAGTCAGAAAAGTGGTATATATGGCAGAGCTACTCATTGGATACTTCAATTTAAACAGTACTGACAGCCGGGGCCTAATTTTGTAGATGGCACAGTATATTTGCAACACTGTAACAAAGGCCTAATACAGGCCTACATCTTAACACACCTGTTGCAACCAGTAAAGACACATTGATTGATTGCATATTGAATGCAATACAATGTTTGACATACATAGGTGAAAGCAAAGCCCCCAACTGGTCCCCAAATAGGGGACGTATCAGATACTACACTTGATCTTGAGCGGCGGCGGCGGCGACGACGACGGATGCGAAAGGCAGAGGAGAGATAACCAGAAATGGTTTGCCACTTCTGCCGCACCAAGGCCTAAAACCGACACCCATTGTGGAGAGAGAGCAAAAATTGCCATGGGGAAGGCCTTTCTAGAAGCTCTGGAGGCCTTCTCAATGACAGCTCTACTGTGTATGTGTGTGTGTTCAAGCTGTGCACAACGCGTTTTGAATCTGCATATCTCCACCTATTTTAACACACCCTCCATCCCCCTTTTGCTCTAAAGTGTGCAGTAACTGAGTGGGAAATTCAAAAAACAGACAGGCGAGCAGTTGTCTTCCCAACTCTCCTGAAGCTGGGCACAGACCCCCCCTGCCATGTGGTCTGCTGCTGCACCAGCAGCAGACTGAAGACGGCGGCCATTTTTCACTGCCTGTTATAGGCCAAGAGCCCATTGTGACACGTGAGAGTTCCGGAGACAATGGCCAAAGGCTCATTGTGACTGCACGTGAAGGTTCCGTGCTCAGATTCTATCTACTGCAGGCAGCGCACCTGATTGGTCCAAAGCATTACAATACTCACACAGGTGTAGATGGACAAGACAAGCATAGTCAAGATCAGCACAGACACCATTTTTCCTTTTTTTTAAATACATATAATACACCACATTTAAAATTCGGTGGTCCACAAGAGGGAGACAATGTTTCACAAAAGAATTCATGCAGTCAGAAAAGTGGTATATATGGCAGAGCTACTCATTGGATACTTCAATTTAAACAGTACTGACAGCCGGGGCCTAATTTTGTAGATGGCACAGTATATTTGCAACACTGTAACAAAGGCCTAATACAGGCCTACATCTTAACACACCTGTTGCAACCAGTAAAGACACATTGATTGATTGCATATTGAATGCAATACAATGTTTGACATACATAGGTGAAAGCAAAGCCCCCAACTGGTCCCCAAATAGGGGACGTATCAGATACTACACTTGATCTTGAGCGGCGGCGGCGGCGACGACGACGGATGCGAAAGGCAGAGGAGAGATAACCAGAAATGGTTTGCCACTTCTGCCGCACCAAGGCCTAAAACCGACACCCATTGTGGAGAGAGAGCAAAAATTGCCATGGGGAAGGCCTTTCTAGAAGCTCTGGAGGCCTTCTCAATGACAGCTCTACTGTGTATGTGTGTGTGTTCAAGCTGTGCACAACGCGTTTTGAATCTGCATATCTCCACCTATTTTAACACACCCTCCATCCCCCTTTTGCTCTAAAGTGTGCAGTAACTGAGTGGGAAATTCAAAAAACAGACAGGCGAGCAGTTGTCTTCCCAACTCTCCTGAAGCTGGGCACAGACCCCCCCTGCCATGTGGTCTGCTGCTGCACCAGCAGCAGACTGAAGACGGCGGCCATTTTTCACTGCCTGTTATAGGCCAAGAGCCCATTGTGACACGTGAGAGTTCCGGAGACAATGGCCAAAGGCTCATTGTGACTGCACGTGAAGGTTCCGTGCTCAGATTCTATCTACTGCAGGCAGCGCACCTGATTGGTCCAAAGCATTACAATACTCACACAGGTGTAGATGGACAAGACAAGCATAGTCAAGATCAGCACAGACACCATTTTTCCTTTTTTTTAAATACATATAATACACCACATTTAAAATTCGGTGGTCCACAAGAGGGAGACAATGTTTCACAAAAGAATTCATGCAGTCAGAAAAGTGGTATATATGGCAGAGCTACTCATTGGATACTTCAATTTAAACAGTACTGACAGCCGGGGCCTAATTTTGTAGATGGCACAGTATATTTGCAACACTGTAACAAAGGCCTAATACAGGCCTACATCTTAACACACCTGTTGCAACCAGTAAAGACACATTGATTGATTGCATATTGAATGCAATACAATGTTTGACATACATAGGTGAAAGCAAAGCCCCCAACTGGTCCCCAAATAGGGGACGTATCAGATACTACACTTGATCTTGAGCGGCGGCGGCGGCGACGACGACGGATGCGAAAGGCAGAGGAGAGATAACCAGAAATGGTTTGCCACTTCTGCCGCACCAAGGCCTAAAACCGACACCCATTGTGGAGAGAGAGCAAAAATTGCCATGGGGAAGGCCTTTCTAGAAGCTCTGGAGGCCTTCTCAATGACAGCTCTACTGTGTATGTGTGTGTGTTCAAGCTGTGCACAACGCGTTTTGAATCTGCATATCTCCACCTATTTTAACACACCCTCCATCCCCCTTTTGCTCTAAAGTGTGCAGTAACTGAGTGGGAAATTCAAAAAACAGACAGGCGAGCAGTTGTCTTCCCAACTCTCCTGAAGCTGGGCACAGACCCCCCCTGCCATGTGGTCTGCTGCTGCACCAGCAGCAGACTGAAGACGGCGGCCATTTTTCACTGCCTGTTATAGGCCAAGAGCCCATTGTGACACGTGAGAGTTCCGGAGACAATGGCCAAAGGCTCATTGTGACTGCACGTGAAGGTTCCGTGCTCAGATTCTATCTACTGCAGGCAGCGCACCTGATTGGTCCAAAGCATTACAATACTCACACAGGTGTAGATGGACAAGACAAGCATAGTCAAGATCAGCACAGACACCATTTTTCTTTTTTTTAAATACATATAATACACCACATTTAAAATTCGGTGGTCCACAAGAGGGAGACAATGTTTCACAAAAGAATTCATGCAGTCAGAAAAGTGGTATATATGGCAGAGCTACTCATTGGATACTTCAATTTAAACAGTACTGACAGCCGGGGCCTAATTTTGTAGATGGCACAGTATATTTGCAACACTGTAACAAAGGCCTAATACAGGCCTACATCTTAACACACCTGTTGCAACCAGTAAAGACACATTGATTGATTGCATATTGAATGCAATACAATGTTTGACATACATAGGTGAAAGCAAAGCCCCCAACTGGTCCCCAAATAGGGGACGTATCAGATACTACACTTGATCTTGAGCGGCGGCGGCGGCGACGACGACGGATGCGAAAGGCAGAGGAGAGATAACCAGAAATGGTTTGCCACTTCTGCCGCACCAAGGCCTAAAACCGACACCCATTGTGGAGAGAGAGCAAAAATTGCCATGGGGAAGGCCTTTCTAGAAAGCTCTGGAGGCCTTCTCAATGACAGCTCTACTGTGTATGTGTGTGTGTTCAAGCTGTGCACAACGCGTTTTGAATCTGCATATCTCCACCTATTTTAACACACCCTCCATCCCCCTTTTGCTCTAAAGTGTGCAGTAACTGAGTGGGAAATTCAAAAAACAGACAGGCGAGCAGTTGTCTTCCCAACTCTCCTGAAGCTGGGCACAGACCCCCCCTGCCATGTGGTCTGCTGCTGCACCAGCAGCAGACTGAAGACGGCGGCCATTTTTCACTGCCTGTTATAGGCCAAGAGCCCATTGTGACACGTGAGAGTTCCGGAGACAATGGCCAAAGGCTCATTGTGACTGCACGTGAAGGTTCCGTGCTCAGATTCTATCTACTGCAGGCAGCGCACCTGATTGGTCCAAAGCATTACAATACTCACACAGGTGTAGATGGACAAGACAAGCATAGTCAAGATCAGCACAGACACCATTTTTCCTTTTTTTAAATACATATAATACACCACATTTAAAATTCGGTGGTCCACAAGAGGGAGACAATGTTTCACAAAAGAATTCATGCAGTCAGAAAAGTGGTATATATGGCAGAGCTACTCATTGGATACTTCAATTTAAACAGTACTGACAGCCGGGGCCTAATTTTGTAGATGGCACAGTATATTTGCAACACTGTAACAAAGGCCTAATACAGGCCTACATCTTAACACACCTGTTGCAACCAGTAAAGACACATTGATTGATTGCATATTGAATGCAATACAATGTTTGACATACATAGGTGAAAGCAAAGCCCCCAACTGGTCCCCAAATAGGGGACGTATCAGATACTACACTTGATCTTGAGCGGCGGCGGCGGCGACGACGACGGATGCGAAAGGCAGAGGAGAGATAACCAGAAATGGTTTGCCACTTCTGCCGCACCAAGGCCTAAAACCGACACCCATTGTGGAGAGAGAGCAAAAATTGCCATGGGGAAGGCCTTTCTAGAAGCTCTGGAGGCCTTCTCAATGACAGCTCTACTGTGTATGTGTGTGTGTTCAAGCTGTGCACAACGCGTTTTGAATCTGCATATCTCCACCTATTTTAACACACCCTCCATCCCCCTTTTGCTCTAAAGTGTGCAGTAACTGAGTGGGAAATTCAAAAAACAGACAGGCGAGCAGTTGTCTTCCCAACTCTCCTGAAGCTGGGCACAGACCCCCCCTGCCATGTGGTCTGCTGCTGCACCAGCAGCAGACTGAAGACGGCGGCCATTTTTCACTGCCTGTTATAGGCCAAGAGCCCATTGTGACACGTGAGAGTTCCGGAGACAATGGCCAAAGGCTCATTGTGACTGCACGTGAAGGTTCCGTGCTCAGATTCTATCTACTGCAGGCAGCGCACCTGATTGGTCCAAAGCATTACAATACTCACACAGGTGTAGATGGACAAGACAAGCATAGTCAAGATCAGCACAGACACCATTTTTCCTTTTTTTTAAATACATATAATACACCACATTTAAAATTCGGTGGTCCACAAGAGGGAGACAATGTTTCACAAAAGAATTCATGCAGTCAGAAAAGTGGTATATATGGCAGAGCTACTCATTGGATACTTCAATTTAAACAGTACTGACAGCCGGGGCCTAATTTTGTAGATGGCACAGTATATTTGCAACACTGTAACAAAGGCCTAATACAGGCCTACATCTTAACACACCTGTTGCAACCAGTAAAGACACATTGATTGATTGCATATTGAATGCAATACAATGTTTGACATACATAGGTGAAAGCAAAGCCCCCAACTGGTCCCCAAATAGGGGACGTATCAGATACTACACTTGATCTTGAGCGGCGGCGGCGGCGACGACGACGGATGCGAAAGGCAGAGGAGAGATAACCAGAAATGGTTTGCCACTTCTGCCGCACCAAGGCCTAAAACCGACACCCATTGTGGAGAGAGAGCAAAAATTGCCATGGGGAAGGCCTTTCTAGAAGCTCTGGAGGCCTTCTCAATGACAGCTCTACTGTGTATGTGTGTGTGTTCAAGCTGTGCACAACGCGTTTTGAATCTGCATATCTCCACCTATTTTAACACACCCTCCATCCCCCTTTTGCTCTAAAGTGTGCAGTAACTGAGTGGGAAATTCAAAAAACAGACAGGCGAGCAGTTGTCTTCCCAACTCTCCTGAAGCTGGGCACAGACCCCCCCTGCCATGTGGTCTGCTGCTGCACCAGCAGCAGACTGAAGACGGCGGCCATTTTTCACTGCCTGTTATAGGCCAAGAGCCCATTGTGACACGTGAGAGTTCCGGAGACAATGGCCAAAGGCTCATTGTGACTGCACGTGAAGGTTCCGTGCTCAGATTCTATCTACTGCAGGCAGCGCACCTGATTGGTCCAAAGCATTACAATACTCACACAGGTGTAGATGGACAAGACAAGCATAGTCAAGATCAGCACAGACACCATTTTTCCTTTTTTTTAAATACATATAATACACCACATTTAAAATTCGGTGGTCCACAAGAGGGAGACAATGTTTCACAAAAGAATTCATGCAGTCAGAAAAGTGGTATATATGGCAGAGCTACTCATTGGATACTTCAATTTAAACAGTACTGACAGCCGGGGCCTAATTTTGTAGATGGCACAGTATATTTGCAACACTGTAACAAAGGCCTAATACAGGCCTACATCTTAACACACCTGTTGCAACCAGTAAAGACACATTGATTGATTGCATATTGAATGCAATACAATGTTTGACATACATAGGTGAAAGCAAAGCCCCCAACTGGTCCCCAAATAGGGGACGTATCAGATACTACACTTGATCTTGAGCGGCGGCGGCGGCGACGACGACGGATGCGAAAGGCAGAGGAGAGATAACCAGAAATGGTTTGCCACTTCTGCGCACCAAGGCCTAAAACCGACACCCATTGTGGAGAGAGAGCAAAAATTGCCATGGGGAAGGCCTTTCTAGAAGCTCTGGAGGCCTTCTCAATGACAGCTCTACTGTGTATGTGTGTGTGTTCAAGCTGTGCACAACGCGTTTTGAATCTGCATATCTCCACCTATTTTAACACACCCTCCATCCCCCTTTTGCTCTAAAGTGTGCAGTAACTGAGTGGGAAATTCAAAAAACAGACAGGCGAGCAGTTGTCTTCCCAACTCTCCTGAAGCTGGGCACAGACCCCCCCTGCCATGTGGTCTGCTGCTGCACCAGCAGCAGACTGAAGACGGCGGCCATTTTTCACTGCCTGTTATAGGCCAAGAGCCCATTGTGACACGTGAGAGTTCCGGAGACAATGGCCAAAGGCTCATTGTGACTGCACGTGAAGGTTCCGTGCTCAGATTCTATCTACTGCAGGCAGCGCACCTGATTGGTCCAAAGCATTACAATACTCACACAGGTGTAGATGGACAAGACAAGCATAGTCAAGATCAGCACAGACACCATTTTTCCTTTTTTTTAAATACATATAATACACCACATTTAAAATTCGGTGGTCCACAAGAGGGAGACAATGTTTCACAAAAGAATTCATGCAGTCAGAAAAGTGGTATATATGGCAGAGCTACTCATTGGATACTTCAATTTAAACAGTACTGACAGCCGGGGCCTAATTTTGTAGATGGCACAGTATATTTGCAACACTGTAACAAAGGCCTAATACAGGCCTACATCTTAACACACCTGTTGCAACCAGTAAAGACACATTGATTGATTGCATATTGAATGCAATACAATGTTTGACATACATAGGTGAAAGCAAAGCCCCCAACTGGTCCCCAAATAGGGGACGTATCAGATACTACACTTGATCTTGAGCGGCGGCGGCGGCGACGACGACGGATGCGAAAGGCAGAGGAGAGATAACCAGAAATGGTTTGCCACTTCTGCCGCACCAAGGCCTAAAACCGACACCCATTGTGGAGAGAGAGCAAAAATTGCCATGGGGAAGGCCTTTCTAGAAGCTCTGGAGGCCTTCTCAATGACAGCTCTACTGTGTATGTGTGTGTGTTCAAGCTGTGCACAACGCGTTTTGAATCTGCATATCTCCACCTATTTTAACACACCCTCCATCCCCCTTTTGCTCTAAAGTGTGCAGTAACTGAGTGGGAAATTCAAAAAACAGACAGGCGAGCAGTTGTCTTCCCAACTCTCCTGAAGCTGGGCACAGACCCCCCCTGCCATGTGGTCTGCTGCTGCACCAGCAGCAGACTGAAGACGGCGGCCATTTTTCACTGCCTGTTATAGGCCAAGAGCCCATTGTGACACGTGAGAGTTCCGGAGACAATGGCCAAAGGCTCATTGTGACTGCACGTGAAGGTTCCGTGCTCAGATTCTATCTACTGCAGGCAGCGCACCTGATTGGTCCAAAGCATTACAATACTCACACAGGTGTAGATGGACAAGACAAGCATAGTCAAGATCAGCACAGACACCATTTTTCCTTTTTTTTAAATACATATAATACACCACATTTAAAATTCGGTGGTCCACAAGAGGGAGACAATGTTTCACAAAAGAATTCATGCAGTCAGAAAAGTGGTATATATGGCAGAGCTACTCATTGGATACTTCAATTTAAACAGTACTGACAGCCGGGGCCTAATTTTGTAGATGGCACAGTATATTTGCAACACTGTAACAAAGGCCTAATACAGGCCTACATCTTAACACACCTGTTGCAACCAGTAAAGACACATTGATTGATTGCATATTGAATGCAATACAATGTTTGACATACATAGGTGAAAGCAAAGCCCCCAACTGGTCCCCAAATAGGGGACGTATCAGATACTACACTTGATCTTGAGCGGCGGCGGCGGCGACGACGACGGATGCGAAAGGCAGAGGAGAGATAACCAGAAATGGTTTGCCACTTCTGCCGCACCAAGGCCTAAAACCGACACCCATTGTGGAGAGAGAGCAAAAATTGCCATGGGGAAGGCCTTTCTAGAAGCTCTGGAGGCCTTCTCAATGACAGCTCTACTGTGTATGTGTGTGTGTTCAAGCTGTGCACAACGCGTTTTGAATCTGCATATCTCCACCTATTTTAACACACCCTCCATCCCCCTTTTGCTCTAAAGTGTGCAGTAACTGAGTGGGAAATTCAAAAACAGACAGGCGAGCAGTTGTCTTCCCAACTCTCCTGAAGCTGGGCACAGACCCCCCCTGCCATGTGGTCTGCTGCTGCACCAGCAGCAGACTGAAGACGGCGGCCATTTTTCACTGCCTGTTATAGGCCAAGAGCCCATTGTGACACGTGAGAGTTCCGGAGACAATGGCCAAAGGCTCATTGTGACTGCACGTGAAGGTTCCGTGCTCAGATTCTATCTACTGCAGGCAGCGCACCTGATTGGTCCAAAGCATTACAATACTCACACAGGTGTAGATGGACAAGACAAGCATAGTCAAGATCAGCACAGACACCATTTTTCCTTTTTTTTAAAATACATATAATACACCACATTTAAAATTCGGTGGTCCACAAGAGGGAGACAATGTTTCACAAAAGAATTCATGCAGTCAGAAAAGTGGTATATATGGCAGAGCTACTCATTGGATACTTCAATTTAAACAGTACTGACAGCCGGGGCCTAATTTTGTAGATGGCACAGTATATTTGCAACACTGTAACAAAGGCCTAATACAGGCCTACATCTTAACACACCTGTTGCAACCAGTAAAGACACATTGATTGATTGCATATTGAATGCAATACAATGTTTGACATACATAGGTGAAAGCAAAGCCCCCAACTGGTCCCCAAATAGGGGACGTATCAGATACTACACTTGATCTTGAGCGGCGGCGGCGGCGACGACGACGGATGCGAAAGGCAGAGGAGAGATAACCAGAAATGGTTTGCCACTTCTGCCGCACCAAGGCCTAAAACCGACACCCATTGTGGAGAGAGAGCAAAAATTGCCATGGGGAAGGCCTTTCTAGAAGCTCTGGAGGCCTTCTCAATGACAGCTCTACTGTGTATGTGTGTGTGTTCAAGCTGTGCACAACGCGTTTTGAATCTGCATATCTCCACCTATTTTAACACACCCTCCATCCCCCTTTTGCTCTAAAGTGTGCAGTAACTGAGTGGGAAATTCAAAAAACAGACAGGCGAGCAGTTGTCTTCCCAACTCTCCTGAAGCTGGGCACAGACCCCCCCTGCCATGTGGTCTGCTGCTGCACCAGCAGCAGACTGAAGACGGCGGCCATTTTTCACTGCCTGTTATAGGCCAAGAGCCCATTGTGACACGTGAGAGTTCCGGAGACAATGGCCAAAGGCTCATTGTGACTGCACGTGAAGGTTCCGTGCTCAGATTCTATCTACTGCAGGCAGCGCACCTGATTGGTCCAAAGCATTACAATACTCACACAGGTGTAGATGGACAAGACAAGCATAGTCAAGATCAGCACAGACACCATTTTTCCTTTTTTTTAAATACATATAATACACCACATTTAAAATTCGGTGGTCCACAAGAGGGAGACAATGTTTCACAAAAGAATTCATGCAGTCAGAAAAGTGGTATATATGGCAGAGCTACTCATTGGATACTTCAATTTAAACAGTACTGACAGCCGGGGCCTAATTTTGTAGATGGCACAGTATATTTGCAACACTGTAACAAAGGCCTAATACAGGCCTACATCTTAACACACCTGTTGCAACCAGTAAAGACACATTGATTGATTGCATATTGAATGCAATACAATGTTTGACATACATAGGTGAAAGCAAAGCCCCCAACTGGTCCCCAAATAGGGGACGTATCAGATACTACACTTGATCTTGAGCGGCGGCGGCGGCGACGACGACGGATGCGAAAGGCAGAGGAGAGATAACCAGAAATGGTTTGCCACTTCTGCCGCACCAAGGCCTAAAACCGACACCCATTGTGGAGAGAGAGCAAAAATTGCCATGGGGAAGGCCTTTCTAGAAGCTCTGGAGGCCTTCTCAATGACAGCTCTACTGTGTATGTGTGTGTGTTCAAGCTGTGCACAACGCGTTTTGAATCTGCATATCTCCACCTATTTTAACACACCCTCCATCCCCCTTTTGCTCTAAAGTGTGCAGTAACTGAGTGGGAAATTCAAAAAACAGACAGGCGAGCAGTTGTCTTCCCAACTCTCCTGAAGCTGGGCACAGACCCCCCCTGCCATGTGGTCTGCTGCTGCACCAGCAGCAGACTGAAGACGGCGGCCATTTTTCACTGCCTGTTATAGGCCAAGAGCCCATTGTGACACGTGAGAGTTCCGGAGACAATGGCCAAAGGCTCATTGTGACTGCACGTGAAGGTTCCGTGCTCAGATTCTATCTACTGCAGGCAGCGCACCTGATTGGTCCAAAGCATTACAATACTCACACAGGTGTAGATGGACAAGACAAGCATAGTCAAGATCAGCACAGACACCATTTTTCCTTTTTTTTAAATACATATAATACACCACATTTAAAATTCGGTGGTCCACAAGAGGGAGACAATGTTTCACAAAAGAATTCATGCAGTCAGAAAAGTGGTATATATGGCAGAGCTACTCATTGGATACTTCAATTTAAACAGTACTGACAGCCGGGGCCTAATTTTGTAGATGGCACAGTATATTTGCAACACTGTAACAAAGGCCTAATACAGGCCTACATCTTAACACACCTGTTGCAACCAGTAAAGACACATTGATTGATTGCATATTGAATGCAATACAATGTTTGACATACATAGGTGAAAGCAAAGCCCCCAACTGGTCCCCAAATAGGGGACGTATCAGATACTACACTTGATCTTGAGCGGCGGCGGCGGCGACGACGACGGATGCGAAAGGCAGAGGAGAGATAACCAGAAATGGTTTGCCACTTCTGCCGCACCAAGGCCTAAAACCGACACCCATTGTGGAGAGAGAGCAAAAATTGCCATGGGGAAGGCCTTTCTAGAAGCTCTGGAGGCCTTCTCAATGACAGCTCTACTGTGTATGTGTGTGTGTTCAAGCTGTGCACAACGCGTTTTGAATCTGCATATCTCCACCTATTTTAACACACCCTCCATCCCCCTTTTGCTCTAAAGTGTGCAGTAACTGAGTGGGAAATTCAAAAAACAGACAGGCGAGCAGTTGTCTTCCCAACTCTCCTGAAGCTGGGCACAGACCCCCCCTGCCATGTGGTCTGCTGCTGCACCAGCAGCAGACTGAAGACGGCGGCCATTTTTCACTGCCTGTTATAGGCCAAGAGCCCATTGTGACACGTGAGAGTTCCGGAGACAATGGCCAAAGGCTCATTGTGACTGCACGTGAAGGTTCCGTGCTCAGATTCTATCTACTGCAGGCAGCGCACCTGATTGGTCCAAAGCATTACAATACTCACACAGGTGTAGATGGACAAGACAAGCATAGTCAAGATCAGCACAGACACCATTTTTCCTTTTTTTTAAATACATATAATACACCACATTTAAAATTCGGTGGTCCACAAGAGGGAGACAATGTTTCACAAAAGAATTCATGCAGTCAGAAAAGTGGTATATATGGCAGAGCTACTCATTGGATACTTCAATTTAAACAGTACTGACAGCCGGGGCCTAATTTTGTAGATGGCACAGTATATTTGCAACACTGTAACAAAGGCCTAATACAGGCCTACATCTTAACACACCTGTTGCAACCAGTAAAGACACATTGATTGATTGCATATTGAATGCAATACAATGTTTGACATACATAGGTGAAAGCAAAGCCCCCAACTGGTCCCCAAATAGGGGACGTATCAGATACTACACTTGATCTTGAGCGGCGGCGGCGGCGACGACGACGGATGCGAAAGGCAGAGGAGAGATAACCAGAAATGGTTTGCCACTTCTGCCTGCACCAAGGCCTAAAACCGACACCCATTGTGGAGAGAGAGCAAAAATTGCCATGGGGAAGGCCTTTCTAGAAGCTCTGGAGGCCTTCTCAATGACAGCTCTACTGTGTATGTGTGTGTGTTCAAGCTGTGCACAACGCGTTTTGAATCTGCATATCTCCACCTATTTTAACACACCCTCCATCCCCCTTTTGCTCTAAAGTGTGCAGTAACTGAGTGGGAAATTCAAAAAACAGACAGGCGAGCAGTTGTCTTCCCAACTCTCCTGAAGCTGGGCACAGACCCCCCCTGCCATGTGGTCTGCTGCTGCACCAGCAGCAGACTGAAGACGGCGGCCATTTTTCACTGCCTGTTATAGGCCAAGAGCCCATTGTGACACGTGAGAGTTCCGGAGACAATGGCCAAAGGCTCATTGTGACTGCACGTGAAGGTTCCGTGCTCAGATTCTATCTACTGCAGGCAGCGCACCTGATTGGTCCAAAGCATTACAATACTCACACAGGTGTAGATGGACAAGACAAGCATAGTCAAGATCAGCACAGACACCATTTTTCCTTTTTTTTAAATACATATAATACACCACATTTAAAATTCGGTGGTCCACAAGAGGGAGACAATGTTTCACAAAAGAATTCATGCAGTCAGAAAAGTGGTATATATGGCAGAGCTACTCATTGGATACTTCAATTTAAACAGTACTGACAGCCGGGGCCTAATTTTGTAGATGGCACAGTATATTTGCAACACTGTAACAAAGGCCTAATACAGGCCTACATCTTAACACACCTGTTGCAACCAGTAAAGACACATTGATTGATTGCATATTGAATGCAATACAATGTTTGACATACATAGGTGAAAGCAAAGCCCCCAACTGGTCCCCAAATAGGGGACGTATCAGATACTACACTTGATCTTGAGCGGCGGCGGCGGCGACGACGACGGATGCGAAAGGCAGAGGAGAGATAACCAGAAATGGTTTGCCACTTCTGCCGCACCAAGGCCTAAAACCGACACCCATTGTGGAGAGAGAGCAAAAATTGCCATGGGGAAGGCCTTTCTAGAAGCTCTGGAGGCCTTCTCAATGACAGCTCTACTGTGTATGTGTGTGTGTTCAAGCTGTGCACAACGCGTTTTGAATCTGCATATCTCCACCTATTTTAACACACCCTCCATCCCCCTTTTGCTCTAAAGTGTGCAGTAACTGAGTGGGAAATTCAAAAAACAGACAGGCGAGCAGTTGTCTTCCCAACTCTCCTGAAGCTGGGCACAGACCCCCCCTGCCATGTGGTCTGCTGCTGCACCAGCAGCAGACTGAAGACGGCGGCCATTTTTCACTGCCTGTTATAGGCCAAGAGCCCATTGTGACACGTGAGAGTTCCGGAGACAATGGCCAAAGGCTCATTGTGACTGCACGTGAAGGTTCCGTGCTCAGATTCTATCTACTGCAGGCAGCGCACCTGATTGGTCCAAAGCATTACAATACTCACACAGGTGTAGATGGACAAGACAAGCATAGTCAAGATCAGCACAGACACCATTTTTCCTTTTTTTTAAATACATATAATACACCACATTTAAAATTCGGTGGTCCACAAGAGGGAGACAATGTTTCACAAAAGAATTCATGCAGTCAGAAAAGTGGTATATATGGCAGAGCTACTCATTGGATACTTCAATTTAAACAGTACTGACAGCCGGGGCCTAATTTTGTAGATGGCACAGTATATTTGCAACACTGTAACAAAGGCCTAATACAGGCCTACATCTTAACACACCTGTTGCAACCAGTAAAGACACATTGATTGATTGCATATTGAATGCAATACAATGTTTGACATACATAGGTGAAAGCAAAGCCCCCAACTGGTCCCCAAATAGGGGACGTATCAGATACTACACTTGATCTTGAGCGGCGGCGGCGGCGACGACGACGGATGCGAAAGGCAGAGGAGAGATAACCAGAAATGGTTTGCCACTTCTGCCGCACCAAGGCCTAAAACCGACACCCATTGTGGAGAGAGAGCAAAAATTGCCATGGGGAAGGCCTTTCTAGAAGCTCTGGAGGCCTTCTCAATGACAGCTCTACTGTGTATGTGTGTGTGTTCAAGCTGTGCACAACGCGTTTTGAATCTGCATATCTCCACCTATTTTAACACACCCTCCATCCCCCTTTTGCTCTAAAGTGTGCAGTAACTGAGTGGGAAATTCAAAAAACAGACAGGCGAGCAGTTGTCTTCCCAACTCTCCTGAAGCTGGGCACAGACCCCCCCTGCCATGTGGTCTGCTGCTGCACCAGCAGCAGACTGAAGACGGCGGCCATTTTTCACTGCCTGTTATAGGCCAAGAGCCCATTGTGACACGTGAGAGTTCCGGAGACAATGGCCAAAGGCTCATTGTGACTGCACGTGAAGGTTCCGTGCTCAGATTCTATCTACTGCAGGCAGCGCACCTGATTGGTCCAAAGCATTACAATACTCACACAGGTGTAGATGGACAAGACAAGCATAGTCAAGATCAGCACAGACACCATTTTTCCTTTTTTTTAAATACATATAATACACCACATTTAAAATTCGGTGGTCCACAAGAGGGAGACAATGTTTCACAAAAGAATTCATGCAGTCAGAAAAGTGGTATATATGGCAGAGCTACTCATTGGATACTTCAATTTAAACAGTACTGACAGCCGGGGCCTAATTTTGTAGATGGCACAGTATATTTGCAACACTGTAACAAAGGCCTAATACAGGCCTACATCTTAACACACCTGTTGCAACCAGTAAAGACACATTGATTGATTGCATATTGAATGCAATACAATGTTTGACATACATAGGTGAAAGCAAAGCCCCCAACTGGTCCCCAAATAGGGGACGTATCAGATACTACACTTGATCTTGAGCGGCGGCGGCGGCGACGACGACGGATGCGAAAGGCAGAGGAGAGATAACCAGAAATGGTTTGCCACTTCTGCCGCACCAAGGCCTAAAACCGACACCCATTGTGGAGAGAGAGCAAAAATTGCCATGGGGAAGGCCTTTCTAGAAGCTCTGGAGGCCTTCTCAATGACAGCTCTACTGTGTATGTGTGTGTGTTCAAGCTGTGCACAACGCGTTTTGAATCTGCATATCTCCACCTATTTTAACACACCCTCCATCCCCCTTTTGCTCTAAAGTGTGCAGTAACTGAGTGGGAAATTCAAAAAACAGACAGGCGAGCAGTTGTCTTCCCAACTCTCCTGAAGCTGGGCACAGACCCCCCCTGCCATGTGGTCTGCTGCTGCACCAGCAGCAGACTGAAGACGGCGGCCATTTTTCACTGCCTGTTATAGGCCAAGAGCCCATTGTGACACGTGAGAGTTCCGGAGACAATGGCCAAAGGCTCATTGTGACTGCACGTGAAGGTTCCGTGCTCAGATTCTATCTACTGCAGGCAGCGCACCTGATTGGTCCAAAGCATTACAATACTCACACAGGTGTAGATGGACAAGACAAGCATAGTCAAGATCAGCACAGACACCATTTTTCCTTTTTTTTAAATACATATAATACACCACATTTAAAATTCGGTGGTCCACAAGAGGGAGACAATGTTTCACAAAAGAATTCATGCAGTCAGAAAAGTGGTATATATGGCAGAGCTACTCATTGGATACTTCAATTTAAACAGTACTGACAGCCGGGGCCTAATTTTGTAGATGGCACAGTATATTTGCAACACTGTAACAAAGGCCTAATACAGGCCTACATCTTAACACACCTGTTGCAACCAGTAAAGACACATTGATTGATTGCATATTGAATGCAATACAATGTTTGACATACATAGGTGAAAGCAAAGCCCCCAACTGGTCCCCAAATAGGGGACGTATCAGATACTACACTTGATCTTGAGCGGCGGCGGCGGCGACGACGACGGATGCGAAAGGCAGAGGAGAGATAACCAGAAATGGTTTGCCACTTCTGCCGCACCAAGGCCTAAAACCGACACCCATTGTGGAGAGAGAGCAAAAATTGCCATGGGGAAGGCCTTTCTAGAAGCTCTGGAGGCCTTCTCAATGACAGCTCTACTGTGTATGTGTGTGTGTTCAAGCTGTGCACAACGCGTTTTGAATCTGCATATCTCCACCTATTTTAACACACCCTCCATCCCCCTTTTGCTCTAAAGTGTGCAGTAACTGAGTGGGAAATTCAAAAAACAGACAGGCGAGCAGTTGTCTTCCCAACTCTCCTGAAGCTGGGCACAGACCCCCCCTGCCATGTGGTCTGCTGCTGCACCAGCAGCAGACTGAAGACGGCGGCCATTTTTCACTGCCTGTTATAGGCCAAGAGCCCATTGTGACACGTGAGAGTTCCGGAGACAATGGCCAAAGGCTCATTGTGACTGCACGTGAAGGTTCCGTGCTCAGATTCTATCTACTGCAGGCAGCGCACCTGATTGGTCCAAAGCATTACAATACTCACACAGGTGTAGATGGACAAGACAAGCATAGTCAAGATCAGCACAGACACCATTTTTCCTTTTTTTTAAATACATATAATACACCACATTTAAAATTCGGTGGTCCACAAGAGGGAGACAATGTTTCACAAAAGAATTCATGCAGTCAGAAAAGTGGTATATATGGCAGAGCTACTCATTGGATACTTCAATTTAAACAGTACTGACAGCCGGGGCCTAATTTTGTAGATGGCACAGTATATTTGCAACACTGTAACAAAGGCCTAATACAGGCCTACATCTTAACACACCTGTTGCAACCAGTAAAGACACATTGATTGATTGCATATTGAATGCAATACAATGTTTGACATACATAGGTGAAAGCAAAGCCCCCAACTGGTCCCCAAATAGGGGACGTATCAGATACTACACTTGATCTTGAGCGGCGGCGGCGGCGACGACGACGGATGCGAAAGGCAGAGGAGAGATAACCAGAAATGGTTTGCCACTTCTGCCGCACCAAGGCCTAAAACCGACACCCATTGTGGAGAGAGAGCAAAAATTGCCATGGGGAAGGCCTTTCTAGAAGCTCTGGAGGCCTTCTCAATGACAGCTCTACTGTGTATGTGTGTGTGTTCAAGCTGTGCACAACGCGTTTTGAATCTGCATATCTCCACCTATTTTAACACACCCTCCATCCCCCTTTTGCTCTAAAGTGTGCAGTAACTGAGTGGGAAATTCAAAAAACAGACAGGCGAGCAGTTGTCTTCCCAACTCTCCTGAAGCTGGGCACAGACCCCCCCTGCCATGTGGTCTGCTGCTGCACCAGCAGCAGACTGAAGACGGCGGCCATTTTTCACTGCCTGTTATAGGCCAAGAGCCCATTGTGACACGTGAGAGTTCCGGAGACAATGGCCAAAGGCTCATTGTGACTGCACGTGAAGGTTCCGTGCTCAGATTCTATCTACTGCAGGCAGCGCACCTGATTGGTCCAAAGCATTACAATACTCACACAGGTGTAGATGGACAAGACAAGCATAGTCAAGATCAGCACAGACACCATTTTTCCTTTTTTTTAAATACATATAATACACCACATTTAAAATTCGGTGGTCCACAAGAGGGAGACAATGTTTCACAAAAGAATTCATGCAGTCAGAAAAGTGGTATATATGGCAGAGCTACTCATTGGATACTTCAATTTAAACAGTACTGACAGCCGGGGCCTAATTTTGTAGATGGCACAGTATATTTGCAACACTGTAACAAAGGCCTAATACAGGCCTACATCTTAACACACCTGTTGCAACCAGTAAAGACACATTGATTGATTGCATATTGAATGCAATACAATGTTTGACATACATAGGTGAAAGCAAAGCCCCCAACTGGTCCCCAAATAGGGGACGTATCAGATACTACACTTGATCTTGAGCGGCGGCGGCGGCGACGACGACGGATGCGAAAGGCAGAGGAGAGATAACCAGAAATGGTTTGCCACTTCTGCCGCACCAAGGCCTAAAACCGACACCCATTGTGGAGAGAGAGCAAAAATTGCCATGGGGAAGGCCTTTCTAGAAGCTCTGGAGGCCTTCTCAATGACAGCTCTACTGTGTATGTGTGTGTGTTCAAGCTGTGCACAACGCGTTTTGAATCTGCATATCTCCACCTATTTTAACACACCCTCCATCCCCCTTTTGCTCTAAAGTGTGCAGTAACTGAGTGGGAAATTCAAAAAACAGACAGGCGAGCAGTTGTCTTCCCAACTCTCCTGAAGCTGGGCACAGACCCCCCCTGCCATGTGGTCTGCTGCTGCACCAGCAGCAGACTGAAGACGGCGGCCATTTTTCACTGCCTGTTATAGGCCAAGAGCCCATTGTGACACGTGAGAGTTCCGGAGACAATGGCCAAAGGCTCATTGTGACTGCACGTGAAGGTTCCGTGCTCAGATTCTATCTACTGCAGGCAGCGCACCTGATTGGTCCAAAGCATTACAATACTCACACAGGTGTAGATGGACAAGACAAGCATAGTCAAGATCAGCACAGACACCATTTTTCCTTTTTTTTAAATACATATAATACACCACATTTAAAATTCGGTGGTCCACAAGAGGGAGACAATGTTTCACAAAAGAATTCATGCAGTCAGAAAAGTGGTATATATGGCAGAGCTACTCATTGGATACTTCAATTTAAACAGTACTGACAGCCGGGGCCTAATTTTGTAGATGGCACAGTATATTTGCAACACTGTAACAAAGGCCTAATACAGGCCTACATCTTAACACACCTGTTGCAACCAGTAAAGACACATTGATTGATTGCATATTGAATGCAATACAATGTTTGACATACATAGGTGAAAGCAAAGCCCCCAACTGGTCCCCAAATAGGGGACGTATCAGATACTACACTTGATCTTGAGCGGCGGCGGCGGCGACGACGACGGATGCGAAAGGCAGAGGAGAGATAACCAGAAATGGTTTGCCACTTCTGCCGCACCAAGGCCTAAAACCGACACCCATTGTGGAGAGAGAGCAAAAATTGCCATGGGGAAGGCCTTTCTAGAAGCTCTGGAGGCCTTCTCAATGACAGCTCTACTGTGTATGTGTGTGTGTTCAAGCTGTGCACAACGCGTTTTGAATCTGCATATCTCCACCTATTTTAACACACCCTCCATCCCCCTTTTGCTCTAAAGTGTGCAGTAACTGAGTGGGAAATTCAAAAAACAGACAGGCGAGCAGTTGTCTTCCCAACTCTCCTGAAGCTGGGCACAGACCCCCCCTGCCATGTGGTCTGCTGCTGCACCAGCAGCAGACTGAAGACGGCGGCCATTTTTCACTGCCTGTTATAGGCCAAGAGCCCATTGTGACACGTGAGAGTTCCGGAGACAATGGCCAAAGGCTCATTGTGACTGCACGTGAAGGTTCCGTGCTCAGATTCTATCTACTGCAGGCAGCGCACCTGATTGGTCCAAAGCATTACAATACTCACACAGGTGTAGATGGACAAGACAAGCATAGTCAAGATCAGCACAGACACCATTTTTCCTTTTTTTTAAATACATATAATACACCACATTTAAAATTCGGTGGTCCACAAGAGGGAGACAATGTTTCACAAAAGAATTCATGCAGTCAGAAAAGTGGTATATATGGCAGAGCTACTCATTGGATACTTCAATTTAAACAGTACTGACAGCCGGGGCCTAATTTTGTAGATGGCACAGTATATTTGCAACACTGTAACAAAGGCCTAATACAGGCCTACATCTTAACACACCTGTTGCAACCAGTAAAGACACATTGATTGATTGCATATTGAATGCAATACAATGTTTGACATACATAGGTGAAAGCAAAGCCCCCAACTGGTCCCCAAATAGGGGACGTATCAGATACTACACTTGATCTTGAGCGGCGGCGGCGGCGACGACGACGGATGCGAAAGGCAGAGGAGAGATAACCAGAAATGGTTTGCCACTTCTGCCGCACCAAGGCCTAAAACCGACACCCATTGTGGAGAGAGAGCAAAAATTGCCATGGGGAAGGCCTTTCTAGAAGCTCTGGAGGCCTTCTCAATGACAGCTCTACTGTGTATGTGTGTGTGTTCAAGCTGTGCACAACGCGTTTTGAATCTGCATATCTCCACCTATTTTAACACACCCTCCATCCCCCTTTTGCTCTAAAGTGTGCAGTAACTGAGTGGGAAATTCAAAAAACAGACAGGCGAGCAGTTGTCTTCCCAACTCTCCTGAAGCTGGGCACAGACCCCCCCTGCCATGTGGTCTGCTGCTGCACCAGCAGCAGACTGAAGACGGCGGCCATTTTTCACTGCCTGTTATAGGCCAAGAGCCCATTGTGACACGTGAGAGTTCCGGAGACAATGGCCAAAGGCTCATTGTGACTGCACGTGAAGGTTCCGTGCTCAGATTCTATCTACTGCAGGCAGCGCACCTGATTGGTCCAAAGCATTACAATACTCACACAGGTGTAGATGGACAAGACAAGCATAGTCAAGATCAGCACAGACACCATTTTTCCTTTTTTTTAAATACATATAATACACCACATTTAAAATTCGGTGGTCCACAAGAGGGAGACAATGTTTCACAAAAGAATTCATGCAGTCAGAAAAGTGGTATATATGGCAGAGCTACTCATTGGATACTTCAATTTAAACAGTACTGACAGCCGGGGCCTAATTTTGTAGATGGCACAGTATATTTGCAACACTGTAACAAAGGCCTAATACAGGCCTACATCTTAACACACCTGTTGCAACCAGTAAAGACACATTGATTGATTGCATATTGAATGCAATACAATGTTTGACATACATAGGTGAAAGCAAAGCCCCCAACTGGTCCCCAAATAGGGGACGTATCAGATACTACACTTGATCTTGAGCGGCGGCGGCGGCGACGACGACGGATGCGAAAGGCAGAGGAGAGATAACCAGAAATGGTTTGCCACTTCTGCCGCACCAAGGCCTAAAACCGACACCCATTGTGGAGAGAGAGCAAAAATTGCCATGGGGAAGGCCTTTCTAGAAGCTCTGGAGGCCTTCTCAATGACAGCTCTACTGTGTATGTGTGTGTGTTCAAGCTGTGCACAACGCGTTTTGAATCTGCATATCTCCACCTATTTTAACACACCCTCCATCCCCCTTTTGCTCTAAAGTGTGCAGTAACTGAGTGGGAAATTCAAAAAACAGACAGGCGAGCAGTTGTCTTCCCAACTCTCCTGAAGCTGGGCACAGACCCCCCCTGCCATGTGGTCTGCTGCTGCACCAGCAGCAGACTGAAGACGGCGGCCATTTTTCACTGCCTGTTATAGGCCAAGAGCCCATTGTGACACGTGAGAGTTCCGGAGACAATGGCCAAAGGCTCATTGTGACTGCACGTGAAGGTTCCGTGCTCAGATTCTATCTACTGCAGGCAGCGCACCTGATTGGTCCAAAGCATTACAATACTCACACAGGTGTAGATGGACAAGACAAGCATAGTCAAGATCAGCACAGACACCATTTTTCCTTTTTTTTAAATACATATAATACACCACATTTAAAATTCGGTGGTCCACAAGAGGGAGACAATGTTTCACAAAAGAATTCATGCAGTCAGAAAAGTGGTATATATGGCAGAGCTACTCATTGGATACTTCAATTTAAACAGTACTGACAGCCGGGGCCTAATTTTGTAGATGGCACAGTATATTTGCAACACTGTAACAAAGGCCTAATACAGGCCTACATCTTAACACACCTGTTGCAACCAGTAAAGACACATTGATTGATTGCATATTGAATGCAATACAATGTTTGACATACATAGGTGAAAGCAAAGCCCCCAACTGGTCCCCAAATAGGGGACGTATCAGATACTACACTTGATCTTGAGCGGCGGCGGCGGCGACGACGACGGATGCGAAAGGCAGAGGAGAGATAACCAGAAATGGTTTGCCACTTCTGCCGCACCAAGGCCTAAAACCGACACCCATTGTGGAGAGAGAGCAAAAATTGCCATGGGGAAGGCCTTTCTAGAAGCTCTGGAGGCCTTCTCAATGACAGCTCTACTGTGTATGTGTGTGTGTTCAAGCTGTGCACAACGCGTTTTGAATCTGCATATCTCCACCTATTTTAACACACCCTCCATCCCCCTTTTGCTCTAAAGTGTGCAGTAACTGAGTGGGAAATTCAAAAAACAGACAGGCGAGCAGTTGTCTTCCCAACTCTCCTGAAGCTGGGCACAGACCCCCCCTGCCATGTGGTCTGCTGCTGCACCAGCAGCAGACTGAAGACGGCGGCCATTTTTCACTGCCTGTTATAGGCCAAGAGCCCATTGTGACACGTGAGAGTTCCGGAGACAATGGCCAAAGGCTCATTGTGACTGCACGTGAAGGTTCCGTGCTCAGATTCTATCTACTGCAGGCAGCGCACCTGATTGGTCCAAAGCATTACAATACTCACACAGGTGTAGATGGACAAGACAAGCATAGTCAAGATCAGCACAGACACCATTTTTCCTTTTTTTTAAATACATATAATACACCACATTTAAAATTCGGTGGTCCACAAGAGGGAGACAATGTTTCACAAAAGAATTCATGCAGTCAGAAAAGTGGTATATATGGCAGAGCTACTCATTGGATACTTCAATTTAAACAGTACTGACAGCCGGGGCCTAATTTTGTAGATGGCACAGTATATTTGCAACACTGTAACAAAGGCCTAATACAGGCCTACATCTTAACACACCTGTTGCAACCAGTAAAGACACATTGATTGATTGCATATTGAATGCAATACAATGTTTGACATACATAGGTGAAAGCAAAGCCCCCAACTGGTCCCCAAATAGGGGACGTATCAGATACTACACTTGATCTTGAGCGGCGGCGGCGGCGACGACGACGGATGCGAAAGGCAGAGGAGAGATAACCAGAAATGGTTTGCCACTTCTGCCGCACCAAGGCCTAAAACCGACACCCATTGTGGAGAGAGAGCAAAAATTGCCATGGGGAAGGCCTTTCTAGAAGCTCTGGAGGCCTTCTCAATGACAGCTCTACTGTGTATGTGTGTGTGTTCAAGCTGTGCACAACGCGTTTTGAATCTGCATATCTCCACCTATTTTAACACACCCTCCATCCCCCTTTTGCTCTAAAGTGTGCAGTAACTGAGTGGGAAATTCAAAAAACAGACAGGCGAGCAGTTGTCTTCCCAACTCTCCTGAAGCTGGGCACAGACCCCCCCTGCCATGTGGTCTGCTGCTGCACCAGCAGCAGACTGAAGACGGCGGCCATTTTTCACTGCCTGTTATAGGCCAAGAGCCCATTGTGACACGTGAGAGTTCCGGAGACAATGGCCAAAGGCTCATTGTGACTGCACGTGAAGGTTCCGTGCTCAGATTCTATCTACTGCAGGCAGCGCACCTGATTGGTCCAAAGCATTACAATACTCACACAGGTGTAGATGGACAAGACAAGCATAGTCAAGATCAGCACAGACACCATTTTTCCTTTTTTTTAAATACATATAATACACCACATTTAAAATTCGGTGGTCCACAAGAGGGAGACAATGTTTCACAAAAGAATTCATGCAGTCAGAAAAGTGGTATATATGGCAGAGCTACTCATTGGATACTTCAATTTAAACAGTACTGACAGCCGGGGCCTAATTTTGTAGATGGCACAGTATATTTGCAACACTGTAACAAAGGCCTAATACAGGCCTACATCTTAACACACCTGTTGCAACCAGTAAAGACACATTGATTGATTGCATATTGAATGCAATACAATGTTTGACATACATAGGTGAAAGCAAAGCCCCCAACTGGTCCCCAAATAGGGGACGTATCAGATACTACACTTGATCTTGAGCGGCGGCGGCGGCGACGACGACGGATGCGAAAGGCAGAGGAGAGATAACCAGAAATGGTTTGCCACTTCTGCCGCACCAAGGCCTAAAACCGACACCCATTGTGGAGAGAGAGCAAAAATTGCCATGGGGAAGGCCTTTCTAGAAGCTCTGGAGGCCTTCTCAATGACAGCTCTACTGTGTATGTGTGTGTGTTCAAGCTGTGCACAACGCGTTTTGAATCTGCATATCTCCACCTATTTTAACACACCCTCCATCCCCCTTTTGCTCTAAAGTGTGCAGTAACTGAGTGGGAAATTCAAAAAACAGACAGGCGAGCAGTTGTCTTCCCAACTCTCCTGAAGCTGGGCACAGACCCCCCCTGCCATGTGGTCTGCTGCTGCACCAGCAGCAGACTGAAGACGGCGGCCATTTTTCACTGCCTGTTATAGGCCAAGAGCCCATTGTGACACGTGAGAGTTCCGGAGACAATGGCCAAAGGCTCATTGTGACTGCACGTGAAGGTTCCGTGCTCAGATTCTATCTACTGCAGGCAGCGCACCTGATTGGTCCAAAGCATTACAATACTCACACAGGTGTAGATGGACAAGACAAGCATAGTCAAGATCAGCACAGACACCATTTTTCCTTTTTTTTAAATACATATAATACACCACATTTAAAATTCGGTGGTCCACAAGAGGGAGACAATGTTTCACAAAAGAATTCATGCAGTCAGAAAAGTGGTATATATGGCAGAGCTACTCATTGGATACTTCAATTTAAACAGTACTGACAGCCGGGGCCTAATTTTGTAGATGGCACAGTATATTTGCAACACTGTAACAAAGGCCTAATACAGGCCTACATCTTAACACACCTGTTGCAACCAGTAAAGACACATTGATTGATTGCATATTGAATGCAATACAATGTTTGACATACATAGGTGAAAGCAAAGCCCCCAACTGGTCCCCAAATAGGGGACGTATCAGATACTACACTTGATCTTGAGCGGCGGCGGCGGCGACGACGACGGATGCGAAAGGCAGAGGAGAGATAACCAGAAATGGTTTGCCACTTCTGCCGCACCAAGGCCTAAAACCGACACCCATTGTGGAGAGAGAGCAAAAATTGCCATGGGGAAGGCCTTTCTAGAAGCTCTGGAGGCCTTCTCAATGACAGCTCTACTGTGTATGTGTGTGTGTTCAAGCTGTGCACAACGCGTTTTGAATCTGCATATCTCCACCTATTTTAACACACCCTCCATCCCCCTTTTGCTCTAAAGTGTGCAGTAACTGAGTGGGAAATTCAAAAAACAGACAGGCGAGCAGTTGTCTTCCCAACTCTCCTGAAGCTGGGCACAGACCCCCCCTGCCATGTGGTCTGCTGCTGCACCAGCAGCAGACTGAAGACGGCGGCCATTTTTCACTGCCTGTTATAGGCCAAGAGCCCATTGTGACACGTGAGAGTTCCGGAGACAATGGCCAAAGGCTCATTGTGACTGCACGTGAAGGTTCCGTGCTCAGATTCTATCTACTGCAGGCAGCGCACCTGATTGGTCCAAAGCATTACAATACTCACACAGGTGTAGATGGACAAGACAAGCATAGTCAAGATCAGCACAGACACCATTTTTCCTTTTTTTTAAATACATATAATACACCACATTTAAAATTCGGTGGTCCACAAGAGGGAGACAATGTTTCACAAAAGAATTCATGCAGTCAGAAAAGTGGTATATATGGCAGAGCTACTCATTGGATACTTCAATTTAAACAGTACTGACAGCCGGGGCCTAATTTTGTAGATGGCACAGTATATTTGCAACACTGTAACAAAGGCCTAATACAGGCCTACATCTTAACACACCTGTTGCAACCAGTAAAGACACATTGATTGATTGCATATTGAATGCAATACAATGTTTGACATACATAGGTGAAAGCAAAGCCCCCAACTGGTCCCCAAATAGGGGACGTATCAGATACTACACTTGATCTTGAGCGGCGGCGGCGGCGACGACGACGGATGCGAAAGGCAGAGGAGAGATAACCAGAAATGGTTTGCCACTTCTGCCGCACCAAGGCCTAAAACCCGACACCCATTGTGGAGAGAGAGCAAAAATTGCCATGGGGAAGGCCTTTCTAGAAGCTCTGGAGGCCTTCTCAATGACAGCTCTACTGTGTATGTGTGTGTGTTCAAGCTGTGCACAACGCGTTTTGAATCTGCATATCTCCACCTATTTTAACACACCCTCCATCCCCCTTTTGCTCTAAAGTGTGCAGTAACTGAGTGGGAAATTCAAAAACAGACAGGCGAGCAGTTGTCTTCCCAACTCTCCTGAAGCTGGGCACAGACCCCCCCTGCCATGTGGTCTGCTGCTGCACCAGCAGCAGACTGAAGACGGCGGCCATTTTTCACTGCCTGTTATAGGCCAAGAGCCCATTGTGACACGTGAGAGTTCCGGAGACAATGGCCAAAGGCTCATTGTGACTGCACGTGAAGGTTCCGTGCTCAGATTCTATCTACTGCAGGCAGCGCACCTGATTGGTCCAAAGCATTACAATACTCACACAGGTGTAGATGGACAAGACAAGCATAGTCAAGATCAGCACAGACACCATTTTTCCTTTTTTTTAAATACATATAATACACCACATTTAAAATTCGGTGGTCCACAAGAGGGAGACAATGTTTCACAAAAGAATTCATGCAGTCAGAAAAGTGGTATATATGGCAGAGCTACTCATTGGATACTTCAATTTAAACAGTACTGACAGCCGGGGCCTATTTTGTAGATGGCACAGTATATTTGCAACACTGTAACAAAGGCCTAATACAGGCCTACATCTTAACACACCTGTTGCAACCAGTAAAGACACATTGATTGATTGCATATTGAATGCAATACAATGTTTGACATACATAGGTGAAAGCAAAGCCCCCAACTGGTCCCCAAATAGGGGACGTATCAGATACTACACTTGATCTTGAGCGGCGGCGGCGGCGACGACGACGGATGCGAAAGGCAGAGGAGAGATAACCAGAAATGGTTTGCCACTTCTGCCGCACCAAGGCCTAAAACCGACACCCATTGTGGAGAGAGAGCAAAAATTGCCATGGGGAAGGCCTTTCTAGAAGCTCTGGAGGCCTTCTCAATGACAGCTCTACTGTGTATGTGTGTGTGTTCAAGCTGTGCACAACGCGTTTTGAATCTGCATATCTCCACCTATTTTAACACACCCTCCATCCCCCTTTGCTCTAAAGTGTGCAGTAACTGAGTGGGAAATTCAAAAAACAGACAGGCGAGCAGTTGTCTTCCCAACTCTCCTGAAGCTGGGCACAGACCCCCCCCTGCCATGTGGTCTGCTGCTGCACCAGCAGCAGACTGAAGACGGCGGCCATTTTTCACTGCCTGTTATAGGCCAAGAGCCCATTGTGACACGTGAGAGTTCCGGAGACAATGGCCAAAGGCTCATTGTGACTGCACGTGAAGGTTCCGTGCTCAGATTCTATCTACTGCAGGCAGCGCACCTGATTGGTCCAAAGCATTACAATACTCACACAGGTGTAGATGGACAAGACAAGCATAGTCAAGATCAGCACAGACACCATTTTTCCTTTTTTTTAAATACATATAATACACCACATTTAAAATTCGGTGGTCCACAAGAGGGAGACAATGTTTCACAAAAGAATTCATGCAGTCAGAAAAGTGGTATATATGGCAGAGCTACTCATTGGATACTTCAATTTAAACAGTACTGACAGCCGGGGCCTAATTTTGTAGATGGCACAGTATATTTGCAACACTGTAACAAAGGCCTAATACAGGCCTACATCTTAACACACCTGTTGCAACCAGTAAAGACACATTGATTGATTGCATATTGAATGCAATACAATGTTTGACATACATAGGTGAAAGCAAAGCCCCCAACTGGTCCCCAAATAGGGGACGTATCAGATACTACACTTGATCTTGAGCGGCGGCGGCGGCGACGACGACGGATGCGAAAGGCAGAGGAGAGATAACCAGAAATGGTTTGCCACTTCTGCCGCACCAAGGCCTAAAACCGACACCCATTGTGGAGAGAGAGCAAAAATTGCCATGGGGAAGGCCTTTCTAGAAGCTCTGGAGGCCTTCTCAATGACAGCTCTACTGTGTATGTGTGTGTGTTCAAGCTGTGCACAACGCGTTTTGAATCTGCATATCTCCACCTATTTTAACACACCCTCCATCCCCCTTTTGCTCTAAAGTGTGCAGTAACTGAGTGGGAAATTCAAAAAACAGACAGGCGAGCAGTTGTCTTCCCAACTCTCCTGAAGCTGGGCACAGACCCCCCCTGCCATGTGGTCTGCTGCTGCACAGCAGCAGACTGAAGACGGCGGCCATTTTTCACTGCCTGTTATAGGCCAAGAGCCCATTGTGACACGTGAGAGTTCCGGAGACAATGGCCAAAGGCTCATTGTGACTGCACGTGAAGGTTCCGTGCTCAGATTCTATCTACTGCAGGCAGCGCACCTGATTGGTCCAAAGCATTACAATACTCACACAGGTGTAGATGGACAAGACAAGCATAGTCAAGATCAGCACAGACACCATTTTTCCTTTTTTTAAATACATATAATACACCACATTTAAAATTCGGTGGTCCACAAGAGGGAGACAATGTTTCACAAAAGAATTCATGCAGTCAGAAAAGTGGTATATATGGCAGAGCTACTCATTGGATACTTCAATTTAAACAGTACTGACAGCCGGGGCCTAATTTTGTAGATGGCACAGTATATTTGCAACACTGTAACAAAGGCCTAATACAGGCCTACATCTTAACACACCTGTTGCAACCAGTAAAGACACATTGATTGATTGCATATTGAATGCAATACAATGTTTGACATACATAGGTGAAAGCAAAGCCCCCAACTGGTCCCCAAATAGGGGACGTATCAGATACTACACTTGATCTTGAGCGGCGGCGGCGGCGACGACGACGGATGCGAAAGGCAGAGGAGAGATAACCAGAAATGGTTTGCCACTTCTGCCGCACCAAGGCCTAAAACCGACACCCATTGTGGAGAGAGAGCAAAAATTGCCATGGGGAA
>NW_027508139.1:0-43800 GCF_051348905.1 Ranitomeya variabilis
GGCCGAGAAGCGATACCGAAGCCGCTGTGCCCCGTGGGCCGCACCAAGGCCTACCACCAATACCCATTGTGGAGACAGAGCAAAAGATTGCCGCCGCAGGGAGGACATTTTCAGAAACTCTGGAGGCCTTCTCAATGACAGTTCTGCTGTCAATGACAGTTCTGCTGTGTATGTGTGTCTGTGTGTGAGAGACGGAGAGTGTGTGTGTCTGTCTGTCTGTCTGTCTGTCTGTGTGTGAGTGTTTGTTCAAGCTGTGCACGACGCGTTTTGAATCTGCATAACTCCGCCTACTTTGACCACACCCTCCAGCCAGCCCCATTGTGACAGCACATGAATGTTCCGTGCTAAGATTCTATCGACTGCGGGCAGCGCACCTGGTTGGTGAAAAGCATTAGAATGCTCACACACGCAGGTGTAGATGGACAAGACAAGCCTATTCAACATCAGCACAGGCACCATTTTTACTTATTTTTTTCTTTTAAAAATGCATATAATACAAGGCATTGAAAAGCCGGTGGTCCACAAGAGGGAGACAATGTTTCAAAAAAGAATTCCTGCGGTCAGAAATGCAGTATGTATGGCAGAACTACTCATTGGATACTTCAATTTAAATAGCAAGTGCTGACAGACAGCAGGGGCCTAGTTTGGTAGCCGACACAGTATATTTGCAACACTGTAAGAAAGGCCTAAATCTTAACACACCTGTTGCAGCAACCAGTAAAGACAAATTGATTGATTGATTGATTGATTGATTGATTGCATATTGAATGCAATGCAATGTTTGACAGACATAGGTGAAAGCAAGGCCAGGCAAGGCGCAGAAAATGTTGCAATTGGCCAGGAGAAATCAAACAAAATGCTACACTTGGCCTGAGAAAAGTGCTTCCTTGACCCTGAAATCAATTCACATAAAGGGTTAAAAGACAACTCGCGCTGATTTCAATTCAATCTGTTTTTAGAAACTGGATCAGAGAAGGAGTGCACTGGTCCCGGAGATACTGCAATAACGGGTCAATGCGTGGAGTGGACAGAGCAAGCTCTTCTTCCATCTCCCTGTTCCAAAAATCCATTTAATATATGGTCCCCAAATAGGGGACGTATCAGATATTAAACTGATAAGAACAGATACTACACTTGATCTTAGCCAAAAGGCCGAGAAGCGATACCGAAGCCGCTGTGCCCCGTGGGCCGCACCAAGGCCTACCACCAATACCCATTGTGGAGACAGAGCAAAAGATTGCCGCCGCAGGGAGGACATTTTCAGAAACTCTGGAGGCCTTCTCAATGACAGTTCTGCTGTCAATGACAGTTCTGCTGTGTATGTGTGTCTGTGTGTGAGAGACGGAGAGTGTGTGTGTCTGTCTGTCTGTCTGTCTGTCTGTGTGTGAGTGTTTGTTCAAGCTGTGCACGACGCGTTTTGAATCTGCATAACTCCGCCTACTTTGACCACACCCTCCAGCCAGCCCCATTGTGACAGCACATGAATGTTCCGTGCTAAGATTCTATCGACTGCGGGCAGCGCACCTGGTTGGTGAAAAGCATTAGAATGCTCACACACGCAGGTGTAGATGGACAAGACAAGCCTATTCAACATCAGCACAGGCACCATTTTTACTTATTTTTTTCTTTTAAAAATGCATATAATACAAGGCATTGAAAAGCCGGTGGTCCACAAGAGGGAGACAATGTTTCAAAAAAGAATTCCTGCGGTCAGAAATGCAGTATGTATGGCAGAACTACTCATTGGATACTTCAATTTAAATAGCAAGTGCTGACAGACAGCAGGGGCCTAGTTTGGTAGCCGACACAGTATATTTGCAACACTGTAAGAAAGGCCTAAATCTTAACACACCTGTTGCAGCAACCAGTAAAGACAAATTGATTGATTGATTGATTGATTGATTGATTGCATATTGAATGCAATGCAATGTTTGACAGACATAGGTGAAAGCAAGGCCAGGCAAGGCGCAGAAAATGTTGCAATTGGCCAGGAGAAATCAAACAAAATGCTACACTTGGCCTGAGAAAAGTGCTTCCTTGACCCTGAAATCAATTCACATAAAGGGTTAAAAGACAACTCGCGCTGATTTCAATTCAATCTGTTTTTAGAAACTGGATCAGAGAAGGAGTGCACTGGTCCCGGAGATACTGCAATAACGGGTCAATGCGTGGAGTGGACAGAGCAAGCTCTTCTTCCATCTCCCTGTTCCAAAAATCCATTTAATATATGGTCCCCAAATAGGGGACGTATCAGATATTAAACTGATAAGAACAGATACTACACTTGATCTTAGCCAAAAGGCCGAGAAGCGATACCGAAGCCGCTGTGCCCCGTGGGCCGCACCAAGGCCTACCACCAATACCCATTGTGGAGACAGAGCAAAAGATTGCCGCCGCAGGGAGGACATTTTCAGAAACTCTGGAGGCCTTCTCAATGACAGTTCTGCTGTCAATGACAGTTCTGCTGTGTATGTGTGTCTGTGTGTGAGAGACGGAGAGTGTGTGTGTCTGTCTGTCTGTCTGTCTGTCTGTGTGTGAGTGTTTGTTCAAGCTGTGCACGACGCGTTTTGAATCTGCATAACTCCGCCTACTTTGACCACACCCTCCAGCCAGCCCCATTGTGACAGCACATGAATGTTCCGTGCTAAGATTCTATCGACTGCGGGCAGCGCACCTGGTTGGTGAAAAGCATTAGAATGCTCACACACGCAGGTGTAGATGGACAAGACAAGCCTATTCAACATCAGCACAGGCACCATTTTTACTTATTTTTTTCTTTTAAAAATGCATATAATACAAGGCATTGAAAAGCCGGTGGTCCACAAGAGGGAGACAATGTTTCAAAAAAGAATTCCTGCGGTCAGAAATGCAGTATGTATGGCAGAACTACTCATTGGATACTTCAATTTAAATAGCAAGTGCTGACAGACAGCAGGGGCCTAGTTTGGTAGCCGACACAGTATATTTGCAACACTGTAAGAAAGGCCTAAATCTTAACACACCTGTTGCAGCAACCAGTAAAGACAAATTGATTGATTGATTGATTGATTGATTGATTGCATATTGAATGCAATGCAATGTTTGACAGACATAGGTGAAAGCAAGGCCAGGCAAGGCGCAGAAAATGTTGCAATTGGCCAGGAGAAATCAAACAAAATGCTACACTTGGCCTGAGAAAAGTGCTTCCTTGACCCTGAAATCAATTCACATAAAGGGTTAAAAGACAACTCGCGCTGATTTCAATTCAATCTGTTTTTAGAAACTGGATCAGAGAAGGAGTGCACTGGTCCCGGAGATACTGCAATAAACGGGTCAATGCGTGGAGTGGACAGAGCAAGCTCTTCTTCCATCTCCCTGTTCCAAAAATCCATTTAATATATGGTCCCCAAATAGGGGACGTATCAGATATTAAACTGATAAGAACAGATACTACACTTGATCTTAGCCAAAAGGCCGAGAAGCGATACCGAAGCCGCTGTGCCCCGTGGGCCGCACCAAGGCCTACCACCAATACCCATTGTGGAGACAGAGCAAAAGATTGCCGCCGCAGGGAGGACATTTTCAGAAACTCTGGAGGCCTTCTCAATGACAGTTCTGCTGTCAATGACAGTTCTGCTGTGTATGTGTGTCTGTGTGTGAGAGACGGAGAGTGTGTGTGTCTGTCTGTCTGTCTGTCTGTCTGTGTGTGAGTGTTTGTTCAAGCTGTGCACGACGCGTTTTGAATCTGCATAACTCCGCCTACTTTGACCACACCCTCCAGCCAGCCCCATTGTGACAGCACATGAATGTTCCGTGCTAAGATTCTATCGACTGCGGGCAGCGCACCTGGTTGGTGAAAAGCATTAGAATGCTCACACACGCAGGTGTAGATGGACAAGACAAGCCTATTCAACATCAGCACAGGCACCATTTTTACTTATTTTTTTCTTTTAAAAATGCATATAATACAAGGCATTGAAAAGCCGGTGGTCCACAAGAGGGAGACAATGTTTCAAAAAAGAATTCCTGCGGTCAGAAATGCAGTATGTATGGCAGAACTACTCATTGGATACTTCAATTTAAATAGCAAGTGCTGACAGACAGCAGGGGCCTAGTTTGGTAGCCGACACAGTATATTTGCAACACTGTAAGAAAGGCCTAAATCTTAACACACCTGTTGCAGCAACCAGTAAAGACAAATTGATTGATTGATTGATTGATTGATTGATTGCATATTGAATGCAATGCAATGTTTGACAGACATAGGTGAAAGCAAGGCCAGGCAAGGCGCAGAAAATGTTGCAATTGGCCAGGAGAAATCAAACAAAATGCTACACTTGGCCTGAGAAAAGTGCTTCCTTGACCCTGAAATCAATTCACATAAAGGGTTAAAAGACAACTCGCGCTGATTTCAATTCAATCTGTTTTTAGAAACTGGATCAGAGAAGGAGTGCACTGGTCCCGGAGATACTGCAATAACGGGTCAATGCGTGGAGTGGACAGAGCAAGCTCTTCTTCCATCTCCCTGTTCCAAAAATCCATTTAATATATGGTCCCCAAATAGGGGACGTATCAGATATTAAACTGATAAGAACAGATACTACACTTGATCTTAGCCAAAAGGCCGAGAAGCGATACCGAAGCCGCTGTGCCCCGTGGGCCGCACCAAGGCCTACCACCAATACCCATTGTGGAGACAGAGCAAAAGATTGCCGCCGCAGGGAGGACATTTTCAGAAACTCTGGAGGCCTTCTCAATGACAGTTCTGCTGTCAATGACAGTTCTGCTGTGTATGTGTGTCTGTGTGTGAGAGACGGAGAGTGTGTGTGTCTGTCTGTCTGTCTGTCTGTCTGTGTGTGAGTGTTTGTTCAAGCTGTGCACGACGCGTTTTGAATCTGCATAACTCCGCCTACTTTGACCACACCCTCCAGCCAGCCCCATTGTGACAGCACATGAATGTTCCGTGCTAAGATTCTATCGACTGCGGGCAGCGCACCTGGTTGGTGAAAAGCATTAGAATGCTCACACACGCAGGTGTAGATGGACAAGACAAGCCTATTCAACATCAGCACAGGCACCATTTTTACTTATTTTTTTCTTTTAAAAATGCATATAATACAAGGCATTGAAAAGCCGGTGGTCCACAAGAGGGAGACAATGTTTCAAAAAAGAATTCCTGCGGTCAGAAATGCAGTATGTATGGCAGAACTACTCATTGGATACTTCAATTTAAATAGCAAGTGCTGACAGACAGCAGGGGCCTAGTTTGGTAGCCGACACAGTATATTTGCAACACTGTAAGAAAGGCCTAAATCTTAACACACCTGTTGCAGCAACCAGTAAAGACAAATTGATTGATTGATTGATTGATTGATTGATTGCATATTGAATGCAATGCAATGTTTGACAGACATAGGTGAAAGCAAGGCCAGGCAAGGCGCAGAAAATGTTGCAATTGGCCAGGAGAAATCAAACAAAATGCTACACTTGGCCTGAGAAAAGTGCTTCCTTGACCCTGAAATCAATTCACATAAAGGGTTAAAAGACAACTCGCGCTGATTTCAATTCAATCTGTTTTTAGAAACTGGATCAGAGAAGGAGTGCACTGGTCCCGGAGATACTGCAATAACGGGTCAATGCGTGGAGTGGACAGAGCAAGCTCTTCTTCCATCTCCCTGTTCCAAAAATCCATTTAATATATGGTCCCCAAATAGGGGACGTATCAGATATTAAACTGATAAGAACAGATACTACACTTGATCTTAGCCAAAAGGCCGAGAAGCGATACCGAAGCCGCTGTGCCCCGTGGGCCGCACCAAGGCCTACCACCAATACCCATTGTGGAGACAGAGCAAAAGATTGCCGCCGCAGGGAGGACATTTTCAGAAACTCTGGAGGCCTTCTCAATGACAGTTCTGCTGTCAATGACAGTTCTGCTGTGTATGTGTGTCTGTGTGTGAGAGACGGAGAGTGTGTGTGTCTGTCTGTCTGTCTGTCTGTCTGTGTGTGAGTGTTTGTTCAAGCTGTGCACGACGCGTTTTGAATCTGCATAACTCCGCCTACTTTGACCACACCCTCCAGCCAGCCCCATTGTGACAGCACATGAATGTTCCGTGCTAAGATTCTATCGACTGCGGGCAGCGCACCTGGTTGGTGAAAAGCATTAGAATGCTCACACACGCAGGTGTAGATGGACAAGACAAGCCTATTCAACATCAGCACAGGCACCATTTTTACTTATTTTTTTCTTTTAAAAATGCATATAATACAAGGCATTGAAAAGCCGGTGGTCCACAAGAGGGAGACAATGTTTCAAAAAAGAATTCCTGCGGTCAGAAATGCAGTATGTATGGCAGAACTACTCATTGGATACTTCAATTTAAATAGCAAGTGCTGACAGACAGCAGGGGCCTAGTTTGGTAGCCGACACAGTATATTTGCAACACTGTAAGAAAGGCCTAAATCTTAACACACCTGTTGCAGCAACCAGTAAAGACAAATTGATTGATTGATTGATTGATTGATTGATTGCATATTGAATGCAATGCAATGTTTGACAGACATAGGTGAAAGCAAGGCCAGGCAAGGCGCAGAAAATGTTGCAATTGGCCAGGAGAAATCAAACAAAATGCTACACTTGGCCTGAGAAAAGTGCTTCCTTGACCCTGAAATCAATTCACATAAAGGGTTAAAAGACAACTCGCGCTGATTTCAATTCAATCTGTTTTAGAAACTGGATCAGAGAAGGAGTGCACTGGTCCCGGAGATACTGCAATAACGGGTCAATGCGTGGAGTGGACAGAGCAAGCTCTTCTTCCATCTCCCTGTTCCAAAAATCCATTTAATATATGGTCCCCAAATAGGGGACGTATCAGATATTAAACTGATAAGAACAGATACTACACTTGATCTTAGCCAAAAGGCCGAGAAGCGATACCGAAGCCGCTGTGCCCCGTGGGCCGCACCAAGGCCTACCACCAATACCCATTGTGGAGACAGAGCAAAAGATTGCCGCCGCAGGGAGGACATTTTCAGAAACTCTGGAGGCCTTCTCAATGACAGTTCTGCTGTCAATGACAGTTCTGCTGTGTATGTGTGTCTGTGTGTGAGAGACGGAGAGTGTGTGTGTCTGTCTGTCTGTCTGTCTGTCTGTGTGTGAGTGTTTGTTCAAGCTGTGCACGACGCGTTTTGAATCTGCATAACTCCGCCTACTTTGACCACACCCTCCAGCCAGCCCCATTGTGACAGCACATGAATGTTCCGTGCTAAGATTCTATCGACTGCGGGCAGCGCACCTGGTTGGTGAAAAGCATTAGAATGCTCACACACGCAGGTGTAGATGGACAAGACAAGCCTATTCAACATCAGCACAGGCACCATTTTTACTTATTTTTTTCTTTTAAAAATGCATATAATACAAGGCATTGAAAAGCCGGTGGTCCACAAGAGGGAGACAATGTTTCAAAAAAGAATTCCTGCGGTCAGAAATGCAGTATGTATGGCAGAACTACTCATTGGATACTTCAATTTAAATAGCAAGTGCTGACAGACAGCAGGGGCCTAGTTTGGTAGCCGACACAGTATATTTGCAACACTGTAAGAAAGGCCTAAATCTTAACACACCTGTTGCAGCAACCAGTAAAGACAAATTGATTGATTGATTGATTGATTGATTGATTGCATATTGAATGCAATGCAATGTTTGACAGACATAGGTGAAAGCAAGGCCAGGCAAGGCGCAGAAAATGTTGCAATTGGCCAGGAGAAATCAAACAAAATGCTACACTTGGCCTGAGAAAAGTGCTTCCTTGACCCTGAAATCAATTCACATAAAGGGTTAAAAGACAACTCGCGCTGATTTCAATTCAATCTGTTTTTAGAAACTGGATCAGAGAAGGAGTGCACTGGTCCCGGAGATACTGCAATAACGGGTCAATGCGTGGAGTGGACAGAGCAAGCTCTTCTTCCATCTCCCTGTTCCAAAAATCCATTTAATATATGGTCCCCAAATAGGGGACGTATCAGATATTAAACTGATAAGAACAGATACTACACTTGATCTTAGCCAAAAGGCCGAGAAGCGATACCGAAGCCGCTGTGCCCCGTGGGCCGCACCAAGGCCTACCACCAATACCCATTGTGGAGACAGAGCAAAAGATTGCCGCCGCAGGGAGGACATTTTCAGAAACTCTGGAGGCCTTCTCAATGACAGTTCTGCTGTCAATGACAGTTCTGCTGTGTATGTGTGTCTGTGTGTGAGAGACGGAGAGTGTGTGTGTCTGTCTGTCTGTCTGTCTGTCTGTGTGTGAGTGTTTGTTCAAGCTGTGCACGACGCGTTTTGAATCTGCATAACTCCGCCTACTTTGACCACACCCTCCAGCCAGCCCCATTGTGACAGCACATGAATGTTCCGTGCTAAGATTCTATCGACTGCGGGCAGCGCACCTGGTTGGTGAAAAGCATTAGAATGCTCACACACGCAGGTGTAGATGGACAAGACAAGCCTATTCAACATCAGCACAGGCACCATTTTTACTTATTTTTTTCTTTTAAAAATGCATATAATACAAGGCATTGAAAAGCCGGTGGTCCACAAGAGGGAGACAATGTTTCAAAAAAGAATTCCTGCGGTCAGAAATGCAGTATGTATGGCAGAACTACTCATTGGATACTTCAATTTAAATAGCAAGTGCTGACAGACAGCAGGGGCCTAGTTTGGTAGCCGACACAGTATATTTGCAACACTGTAAGAAAGGCCTAAATCTTAACACACCTGTTGCAGCAACCAGTAAAGACAAATTGATTGATTGATTGATTGATTGATTGATTGCATATTGAATGCAATGCAATGTTTGACAGACATAGGTGAAAGCAAGGCCAGGCAAGGCGCAGAAAATGTTGCAATTGGCCAGGAGAAATCAAACAAAATGCTACACTTGGCCTGAGAAAAGTGCTTCCTTGACCCTGAAATCAATTCACATAAAGGGTTAAAAGACAACTCGCGCTGATTTCAATTCAATCTGTTTTTAGAAACTGGATCAGAGAAGGAGTGCACTGGTCCCGGAGATACTGCAATAACGGGTCAATGCGTGGAGTGGACAGAGCAAGCTCTTCTTCTCATCTCCCTGTTCCAAAAATCCATTTAATATATGGTCCCCAAATAGGGGACGTATCAGATATTAAACTGATAAGAACAGATACTACACTTGATCTTAGCCAAAAGGCCGAGAAGCGATACCGAAGCCGCTGTGCCCCGTGGGCCGCACCAAGGCCTACCACCAATACCCATTGTGGAGACAGAGCAAAAGATTGCCGCCGCAGGGAGGACATTTTCAGAAACTCTGGAGGCCTTCTCAATGACAGTTCTGCTGTCAATGACAGTTCTGCTGTGTATGTGTGTCTGTGTGTGAGAGACGGAGAGTGTGTGTGTCTGTCTGTCTGTCTGTCTGTCTGTGTGTGAGTGTTTGTTCAAGCTGTGCACGACGCGTTTTGAATCTGCATAACTCCGCCTACTTTGACCACACCCTCCAGCCAGCCCCATTGTGACAGCACATGAATGTTCCGTGCTAAGATTCTATGACTGCGGGCAGCGCACCTGGTTGGTGAAAAGCATTAGAATGCTCACACACGCAGGTGTAGATGGACAAGACAAGCCTATTCAACATCAGCACAGGCACCATTTTTACTTATTTTTTTCTTTTAAAAATGCATATAATACAAGGCATTGAAAAGCCGGTGGTCCACAAGAGGGAGACAATGTTTCAAAAAAGAATTCCTGCGGTCAGAAATGCAGTATGTATGGCAGAACTACTCATTGGATACTTCAATTTAAATAGCAAGTGCTGACAGACAGCAGGGGCCTAGTTTGGTAGCCGACACAGTATATTTGCAACACTGTAAGAAAGGCCTAAATCTTAACACACCTGTTGCAGCAACCAGTAAAGACAAATTGATTGATTGATTGATTGATTGATTGATTGCATATTGAATGCAATGCAATGTTTGACAGACATAGGTGAAAGCAAGGCCAGGCAAGGCGCAGAAAATGTTGCAATTGGCCAGGAGAAATCAAACAAAATGCTACACTTGGCCTGAGAAAAGTGCTTCCTTGACCCTGAAATCAATTCACATAAAGGGTTAAAAGACAACTCGCGCTGATTTCAATTCAATCTGTTTTTAGAAACTGGATCAGAGAAGGAGTGCACTGGTCCCGGAGATACTGCAATAACGGGTCAATGCGTGGAGTGGACAGAGCAAGCTCTTCTTCCATCTCCCTGTTCCAAAAATCCATTTAATATATGGTCCCCAAATAGGGGACGTATCAGATATTAAACTGATAAGAACAGATACTACACTTGATCTTAGCCAAAAGGCCGAGAAGCGATACCGAAGCCGCTGTGCCCCGTGGGCCGCACCAAGGCCTACCACCAATACCCATTGTGGAGACAGAGCAAAAGATTGCCGCCGCAGGGAGGACATTTTCAGAAACTCTGGAGGCCTTCTCAATGACAGTTCTGCTGTCAATGACAGTTCTGCTGTGTATGTGTGTCTGTGTGTGAGAGACGGAGAGTGTGTGTGTCTGTCTGTCTGTCTGTCTGTCTGTGTGTGAGTGTTTGTTCAAGCTGTGCACGACGCGTTTTGAATCTGCATAACTCCGCCTACTTTGACCACACCCTCCAGCCAGCCCCATTGTGACAGCACATGAATGTTCCGTGCTAAGATTCTATCGACTGCGGGCAGCGCACCTGGTTGGTGAAAAGCATTAGAATGCTCACACACGCAGGTGTAGATGGACAAGACAAGCCTATTCAACATCAGCACAGGCACCATTTTTACTTATTTTTTTCTTTTAAAAATGCATATAATACAAGGCATTGAAAAGCCGGTGGTCCACAAGAGGGAGACAATGTTTCAAAAAAGAATTCCTGCGGTCAGAAATGCAGTATGTATGGCAGAACTACTCATTGGATACTTCAATTTAAATAGCAAGTGCTGACAGACAGCAGGGGCCTAGTTTGGTAGCCGACACAGTATATTTGCAACACTGTAAGAAAGGCCTAAATCTTAACACACCTGTTGCAGCAACCAGTAAAGACAAATTGATTGATTGATTGATTGATTGATTGATTGCATATTGAATGCAATGCAATGTTTGACAGACATAGGTGAAAGCAAGGCCAGGCAAGGCGCAGAAAATGTTGCAATTGGCCAGGAGAAATCAAACAAAATGCTACACTTGGCCTGAGAAAAGTGCTTCCTTGACCCTGAAATCAATTCACATAAAGGGTTAAAAGACAACTCGCGCTGATTTCAATTCAATCTGTTTTTAGAAACTGGATCAGAGAAGGAGTGCACTGGTCCCGGAGATACTGCAATAACGGGTCAATGCGTGGAGTGGACAGAGCAAGCTCTTCTTCCATCTCCCTGTTCCAAAAATCCATTTAATATATGGTCCCCAAATAGGGGACGTATCAGATATTAAACTGATAAGAACAGATACTACACTTGATCTTAGCCAAAAGGCCGAGAAGCGATACCGAAGCCGCTGTGCCCCGTGGGCCGCACCAAGGCCTACCACCAATACCCATTGTGGAGACAGAGCAAAAGATTGCCGCCGCAGGGAGGACATTTTCAGAAACTCTGGAGGCCTTCTCAATGACAGTTCTGCTGTCAATGACAGTTCTGCTGTGTATGTGTGTCTGTGTGTGAGAGACGGAGAGTGTGTGTGTCTGTCTGTCTGTCTGTCTGTCTGTGTGTGAGTGTTTGTTCAAGCTGTGCACGACGCGTTTTGAATCTGCATAACTCCGCCTACTTTGACCACACCCTCCAGCCAGCCCCATTGTGACAGCACATGAATGTTCCGTGCTAAGATTCTATCGACTGCGGGCAGCGCACCTGGTTGGTGAAAAGCATTAGAATGCTCACACACGCAGGTGTAGATGGACAAGACAAGCCTATTCAACATCAGCACAGGCACCATTTTTACTTATTTTTTTCTTTTAAAAATGCATATAATACAAGGCATTGAAAAGCCGGTGGTCCACAAGAGGGAGACAATGTTTCAAAAAAGAATTCCTGCGGTCAGAAATGCAGTATGTATGGCAGAACTACTCATTGGATACTTCAATTTAAATAGCAAGTGCTGACAGACAGCAGGGGCCTAGTTTGGTAGCCGACACAGTATATTTGCAACACTGTAAGAAAGGCCTAAATCTTAACACACCTGTTGCAGCAACCAGTAAAGACAAATTGATTGATTGATTGATTGATTGATTGATTGCATATTGAATGCAATGCAATGTTTGACAGACATAGGTGAAAGCAAGGCCAGGCAAGGCGCAGAAAATGTTGCAATTGGCCAGGAGAAATCAAACAAAATGCTACACTTGGCCTGAGAAAAGTGCTTCCTTGACCCTGAAATCAATTCACATAAAGGGTTAAAAGACAACTCGCGCTGATTTCAATTCAATCTGTTTTTAGAAACTGGATCAGAGAAGGAGTGCACTGGTCCCGGAGATACTGCAATAACGGGTCAATGCGTGGAGTGGACAGAGCAAGCTCTTCTTCCATCTCCCTGTTCCAAAAATCCATTTAATATATGGTCCCCAAATAGGGGACGTATCAGATATTAAACTGATAAGAACAGATACTACACTTGATCTTAGCCAAAAGGCCGAGAAGCGATACCGAAGCCGCTGTGCCCCGTGGGCCGCACCAAGGCCTACCACCAATACCCATTGTGGAGACAGAGCAAAAGATTGCCGCCGCAGGGAGGACATTTTCAGAAACTCTGGAGGCCTTCTCAATGACAGTTCTGCTGTCAATGACAGTTCTGCTGTGTATGTGTGTCTGTGTGTGAGAGACGGAGAGTGTGTGTGTCTGTCTGTCTGTCTGTCTGTCTGTGTGTGAGTGTTTGTTCAAGCTGTGCACGACGCGTTTTGAATCTGCATAACTCCGCCTACTTTGACCACACCCTCCAGCCAGCCCCATTGTGACAGCACATGAATGTTCCGTGCTAAGATTCTATCGACTGCGGGCAGCGCACCTGGTTGGTGAAAAGCATTAGAATGCTCACACACGCAGGTGTAGATGGACAAGACAAGCCTATTCAACATCAGCACAGGCACCATTTTTACTTATTTTTTTCTTTTAAAAATGCATATAATACAAGGCATTGAAAAGCCGGTGGTCCACAAGAGGGAGACAATGTTTCAAAAAAGAATTCCTGCGGTCAGAAATGCAGTATGTATGGCAGAACTACTCATTGGATACTTCAATTTAAATAGCAAGTGCTGACAGACAGCAGGGGCCTAGTTTGGTAGCCGACACAGTATATTTGCAACACTGTAAGAAAGGCCTAAATCTTAACACACCTGTTGCAGCAACCAGTAAAGACAAATTGATTGATTGATTGATTGATTGATTGATTGCATATTGAATGCAATGCAATGTTTGACAGACATAGGTGAAAGCAAGGCCAGGCAAGGCGCAGAAAATGTTGCAATTGGCCAGGAGAAATCAAACAAAATGCTACACTTGGCCTGAGAAAAGTGCTTCCTTGACCCTGAAATCAATTCACATAAAGGGTTAAAAGACAACTCGCGCTGATTTCAATTCAATCTGTTTTTAGAAACTGGATCAGAGAAGGAGTGCACTGGTCCCGGAGATACTGCAATAACGGGTCAATGCGTGGAGTGGACAGAGCAAGCTCTTCTTCCATCTCCCTGTTCCAAAAATCCATTTAATATATGGTCCCCAAATAGGGGACGTATCAGATATTAAACTGATAAGAACAGATACTACACTTGATCTTAGCCAAAAGGCCGAGAAGCGATACCGAAGCCGCTGTGCCCCGTGGGCCGCACCAAGGCCTACCACCAATACCCATTGTGGAGACAGAGCAAAAGATTGCCGCCGCAGGGAGGACATTTTCAGAAACTCTGGAGGCCTTCTCAATGACAGTTCTGCTGTCAATGACAGTTCTGCTGTGTATGTGTGTCTGTGTGTGAGAGACGGAGAGTGTGTGTGTCTGTCTGTCTGTCTGTCTGTCTGTGTGTGAGTGTTTGTTCAAGCTGTGCACGACGCGTTTTGAATCTGCATAACTCCGCCTACTTTGACCACACCCTCCAGCCAGCCCCATTGTGACAGCACATGAATGTTCCGTGCTAAGATTCTATCGACTGCGGGCAGCGCACCTGGTTGGTGAAAAGCATTAGAATGCTCACACACGCAGGTGTAGATGGACAAGACAAGCCTATTCAACATCAGCACAGGCACCATTTTTACTTATTTTTTTCTTTTAAAAATGCATATAATACAAGGCATTGAAAAGCCGGTGGTCCACAAGAGGGAGACAATGTTTCAAAAAAGAATTCCTGCGGTCAGAAATGCAGTATGTATGGCAGAACTACTCATTGGATACTTCAATTTAAATAGCAAGTGCTGACAGACAGCAGGGGCCTAGTTTGGTAGCCGACACAGTATATTTGCAACACTGTAAGAAAGGCCTAAATCTTAACACACCTGTTGCAGCAACCAGTAAAGACAAATTGATTGATTGATTGATTGATTGATTGATTGCATATTGAATGCAATGCAATGTTTGACAGACATAGGTGAAAGCAAGGCCAGGCAAGGCGCAGAAAATGTTGCAATTGGCCAGGAGAAATCAAACAAAATGCTACACTTGGCCTGAGAAAAGTGCTTCCTTGACCCTGAAATCAATTCACATAAAGGGTTAAAAGACAACTCGCGCTGATTTCAATTCAATCTGTTTTTAGAAACTGGATCAGAGAAGGAGTGCACTGGTCCCGGAGATACTGCAATAACGGGTCAATGCGTGGAGTGGACAGAGCCAAGCTCTTCTTCCATCTCCCTGTTCCAAAAATCCATTTAATATATGGTCCCCAAATAGGGGACGTATCAGATATTAAACTGATAAGAACAGATACTACACTTGATCTTAGCCAAAAGGCCGAGAAGCGATACCGAAGCCGCTGTGCCCCGTGGGCCGCACCAAGGCCTACCACCAATACCCATTGTGGAGACAGAGCAAAAGATTGCCGCCGCAGGGAGGACATTTTCAGAAACTCTGGAGGCCTTCTCAATGACAGTTCTGCTGTCAATGACAGTTCTGCTGTGTATGTGTGTCTGTGTGTGAGAGACGGAGAGTGTGTGTGTCTGTCTGTCTGTCTGTCTGTCTGTGTGTGAGTGTTTGTTCAAGCTGTGCACGACGCGTTTTGAATCTGCATAACTCCGCCTACTTTGACCACACCCTCCAGCCAGCCCCATTGTGACAGCACATGAATGTTCCGTGCTAAGATTCTATCGACTGCGGGCAGCGCACCTGGTTGGTGAAAAGCATTAGAATGCTCACACACGCAGGTGTAGATGGACAAGACAAGCCTATTCAACATCAGCACAGGCACCATTTTTACTTATTTTTTTCTTTTAAAAATGCATATAATACAAGGCATTGAAAAGCCGGTGGTCCACAAGAGGGAGACAATGTTTCAAAAAAGAATTCCTGCGGTCAGAAATGCAGTATGTATGGCAGAACTACTCATTGGATACTTCAATTTAAATAGCAAGTGCTGACAGACAGCAGGGGCCTAGTTTGGTAGCCGACACAGTATATTTGCAACACTGTAAGAAAGGCCTAAATCTTAACACACCTGTTGCAGCAACCAGTAAAGACAAATTGATTGATTGATTGATTGATTGATTGATTGCATATTGAATGCAATGCAATGTTTGACAGACATAGGTGAAAGCAAGGCCAGGCAAGGCGCAGAAAATGTTGCAATTGGCCAGGAGAAATCAAACAAAATGCTACACTTGGCCTGAGAAAAGTGCTTCCTTGACCCTGAAATCAATTCACATAAAGGGTTAAAAGACAACTCGCGCTGATTTCAATTCAATCTGTTTTTAGAAACTGGATCAGAGAAGGAGTGCACTGGTCCCGGAGATACTGCAATAACGGGTCAATGCGTGGAGTGGACAGAGCAAGCTCTTCTTCCATCTCCCTGTTCCAAAAATCCATTTAATATATGGTCCCCAAATAGGGGACGTATCAGATATTAAACTGATAAGAACAGATACTACACTTGATCTTAGCCAAAAGGCCGAGAAGCGATACCGAAGCCGCTGTGCCCCGTGGGCCGCACCAAGGCCTACCACCAATACCCATTGTGGAGACAGAGCAAAAGATTGCCGCCGCAGGGAGGACATTTTCAGAAACTCTGGAGGCCTTCTCAATGACAGTTCTGCTGTCAATGACAGTTCTGCTGTGTATGTGTGTCTGTGTGTGAGAGACGGAGAGTGTGTGTGTCTGTCTGTCTGTCTGTCTGTCTGTGTGTGAGTGTTTGTTCAAGCTGTGCACGACGCGTTTTGAATCTGCATAACTCCGCCTACTTTGACCACACCCTCCAGCCAGCCCCATTGTGACAGCACATGAATGTTCCGTGCTAAGATTCTATCGACTGCGGGCAGCGCACCTGGTTGGTGAAAAGCATTAGAATGCTCACACACGCAGGTGTAGATGGACAAGACAAGCCTATTCAACATCAGCACAGGCACCATTTTTACTTATTTTTTTCTTTTAAAAATGCATATAATACAAGGCATTGAAAAGCCGGTGGTCCACAAGAGGGAGACAATGTTTCAAAAAAGAATTCCTGCGGTCAGAAATGCAGTATGTATGGCAGAACTACTCATTGGATACTTCAATTTAAATAGCAAGTGCTGACAGACAGCAGGGGCCTAGTTTGGTAGCCGACACAGTATATTTGCAAACACTGTAAGAAAGGCCTAAATCTTAACACACCTGTTGCAGCAACCAGTAAAGACAAATTGATTGATTGATTGATTGATTGATTGATTGCATATTGAATGCAATGCAATGTTTGACAGACATAGGTGAAAGCAAGGCCAGGCAAGGCGCAGAAAATGTTGCAATTGGCCAGGAGAAATCAAACAAAATGCTACACTTGGCCTGAGAAAAGTGCTTCCTTGACCCTGAAATCAATTCACATAAAGGGTTAAAAGACAACTCGCGCTGATTTCAATTCAATCTGTTTTTAGAAACTGGATCAGAGAAGGAGTGCACTGGTCCCGGAGATACTGCAATAACGGGTCAATGCGTGGAGTGGACAGAGCAAGCTCTTCTTCCATCTCCCTGTTCCAAAAATCCATTTAATATATGGTCCCCAAATAGGGGACGTATCAGATATTAAACTGATAAGAACAGATACTACACTTGATCTTAGCCAAAAGGCCGAGAAGCGATACCGAAGCCGCTGTGCCCCGTGGGCCGCACCAAGGCCTACCACCAATACCCATTGTGGAGACAGAGCAAAAGATTGCCGCCGCAGGGAGGACATTTTCAGAAACTCTGGAGGCCTTCTCAATGACAGTTCTGCTGTCAATGACAGGTTCTGCTGTGTATGTGTGTCTGTGTGTGAGAGACGGAGAGTGTGTGTGTCTGTCTGTCTGTCTGTCTGTCTGTGTGTGAGTGTTTGTTCAAGCTGTGCACGACGCGTTTTGAATCTGCATAACTCCGCCTACTTTGACCACACCCTCCAGCCAGCCCCATTGTGACAGCACATGAATGTTCCGTGCTAAGATTCTATCGACTGCGGGCAGCGCACCTGGTTGGTGAAAAGCATTAGAATGCTCACACACGCAGGTGTAGATGGACAAGACAAGCCTATTCAACATCAGCACAGGCACCATTTTTACTTATTTTTTTCTTTTAAAAATGCATATAATACAAGGCATTGAAAAGCCGGTGGTCCACAAGAGGGAGACAATGTTTCAAAAAAGAATTCCTGCGGTCAGAAATGCAGTATGTATGGCAGAACTACTCATTGGATACTTCAATTTAAATAGCAAGTGCTGACAGACAGCAGGGGCCTAGTTTGGTAGCCGACACAGTATATTTGCAACACTGTAAGAAAGGCCTAAATCTTAACACACCTGTTGCAGCAACCAGTAAAGACAAATTGATTGATTGATTGATTGATTGATTGATTGCATATTGAATGCAATGCAATGTTTGACAGACATAGGTGAAAGCAAGGCCAGGCAAGGCGCAGAAAATGTTGCAATTGGCCAGGAGAAATCAAACAAAATGCTACACTTGGCCTGAGAAAAGTGCTTCCTTGACCCTGAAATCAATTCACATAAAGGGTTAAAAGACAACTCGCGCTGATTTCAATTCAATCTGTTTTTAGAAACTGGATCAGAGAAGGAGTGCACTGGTCCCGGAGATACTGCAATAACGGGTCAATGCGTGGAGTGGACAGAGCAAGCTCTTCTTCCATCTCCCTGTTCCAAAAATCCATTTAATATATGGTCCCCAAATAGGGGACGTATCAGATATTAAACTGATAAGAACAGATACTACACTTGATCTTAGCCAAAAGGCCGAGAAGCGATACCGAAGCCGCTGTGCCCCGTGGGCCGCACCAAGGCCTACCACCAATACCCATTGTGGAGACAGAGCAAAAGATTGCCGCCGCAGGGAGGACATTTTCAGAAACTCTGGAGGCCTTCTCAATGACAGTTCTGCTGTCAATGACAGTTCTGCTGTGTATGTGTGTCTGTGTGTGAGAGACGGAGAGTGTGTGTGTCTGTCTGTCTGTCTGTCTGTCTGTGTGTGAGTGTTTGTTCAAGCTGTGCACGACGCGTTTTGAATCTGCATAACTCCGCCTACTTTGACCACACCCTCCAGCCAGCCCCATTGTGACAGCACATGAATGTTCCGTGCTAAGATTCTATCGACTGCGGGCAGCGCACCTGGTTGGTGAAAAGCATTAGAATGCTCACACACGCAGGTGTAGATGGACAAGACAAGCCTATTCAACATCAGCACAGGCACCATTTTTACTTATTTTTTTCTTTTAAAAATGCATATAATACAAGGCATTGAAAAGCCGGTGGTCCACAAGAGGGAGACAATGTTTCAAAAAAGAATTCCTGCGGTCAGAAATGCAGTATGTATGGCAGAACTACTCATTGGATACTTCAATTTAAATAGCAAGTGCTGACAGACAGCAGGGGCCTAGTTTGGTAGCCGACACAGTATATTTGCAACACTGTAAGAAAGGCCTAAATCTTAACACACCTGTTGCAGCAACCAGTAAAGACAAATTGATTGATTGATTGATTGATTGATTGATTGCATATTGAATGCAATGCAATGTTTGACAGACATAGGTGAAAGCAAGGCCAGGCAAGGCGCAGAAAATGTTGCAATTGGCCAGGAGAAATCAAACAAAATGCTACACTTGGCCTGAGAAAAGTGCTTCCTTGACCCTGAAATCAATTCACATAAAGGGTTAAAAGACAACTCGCGCTGATTTCAATTCAATCTGTTTTTAGAAACTGGATCAGAGAAGGAGTGCACTGGTCCCGGAGATACTGCAATAACGGGTCAATGCGTGGAGTGGACAGAGCAAGCTCTTCTTCCATCTCCCTGTTCCAAAAATCCATTTAATATATGGTCCCCAAATAGGGGACGTATCAGATATTAAACTGATAAGAACAGATACTACACTTGATCTTAGCCAAAAGGCCGAGAAGCGATACCGAAGCCGCTGTGCCCCGTGGGCCGCACCAAGGCCTACCACCAATACCCATTGTGGAGACAGAGCAAAAGATTGCCGCCGCAGGGAGGACATTTTCAGAAACTCTGGAGGCCTTCTCAATGACAGTTCTGCTGTCAATGACAGTTCTGCTGTGTATGTGTGTCTGTGTGTGAGAGACGGAGAGTGTGTGTGTCTGTCTGTCTGTCTGTCTGTCTGTGTGTGAGTGTTTGTTCAAGCTGTGCACGACGCGTTTTGAATCTGCATAACTCCGCCTACTTTGACCACACCCTCCAGCCAGCCCCATTGTGACAGCACATGAATGTTCCGTGCTAAGATTCTATCGACTGCGGGCAGCGCACCTGGTTGGTGAAAAGCATTAGAATGCTCACACACGCAGGTGTAGATGGACAAGACAAGCCTATTCAACATCAGCACAGGCACCATTTTTACTTATTTTTTTCTTTTAAAAATGCATATAATACAAGGCATTGAAAAGCCGGTGGTCCACAAGAGGGAGACAATGTTTCAAAAAAGAATTCCTGCGGTCAGAAATGCAGTATGTATGGCAGAACTACTCATTGGATACTTCAATTTAAATAGCAAGTGCTGACAGACAGCAGGGGCCTAGTTTGGTAGCCGACACAGTATATTTGCAACACTGTAAGAAAGGCCTAAATCTTAACACACCTGTTGCAGCAACCAGTAAAGACAAATTGATTGATTGATTGATTGATTGATTGATTGCATATTGAATGCAATGCAATGTTTGACAGACATAGGTGAAAGCAAGGCCAGGCAAGGCGCAGAAAATGTTGCAATTGGCCAGGAGAAATCAAACAAAATGCTACACTTGGCCTGAGAAAAGTGCTTCCTTGACCCTGAAATCAATTCACATAAAGGGTTAAAAGACAACTCGCGCTGATTTCAATTCAATCTGTTTTTAGAAACTGGATCAGAGAAGGAGTGCACTGGTCCCGGAGATACTGCAATAACGGGTCAATGCGTGGAGTGGACAGAGCAAGCTCTTCTTCCATCTCCCTGTTCCAAAAATCCATTTAATATATGGTCCCCAAATAGGGGACGTATCAGATATTAAACTGATAAGAACAGATACTACACTTGATCTTAGCCAAAAGGCCGAGAAGCGATACCGAAGCCGCTGTGCCCCGTGGGCCGCACCAAGGCCTACCACCAATACCCATTGTGGAGACAGAGCAAAAGATTGCCGCCGCAGGGAGGACATTTTCAGAAACTCTGGAGGCCTTCTCAATGACAGTTCTGCTGTCAATGACAGTTCTGCTGTGTATGTGTGTCTGTGTGTGAGAGACGGAGAGTGTGTGTGTCTGTCTGTCTGTCTGTCTGTCTGTGTGTGAGTGTTTGTTCAAGCTGTGCACGACGCGTTTTGAATCTGCATAACTCCGCCTACTTTGACCACACCCTCCAGCCAGCCCCATTGTGACAGCACATGAATGTTCCGTGCTAAGATTCTATCGACTGCGGGCAGCGCACCTGGTTGGTGAAAAGCATTAGAATGCTCACACACGCAGGTGTAGATGGACAAGACAAGCCTATTCAACATCAGCACAGGCACCATTTTTACTTATTTTTTTCTTTTAAAAATGCATATAATACAAGGCATTGAAAAGCCGGTGGTCCACAAGAGGGAGACAATGTTTCAAAAAAGAATTCCTGCGGTCAGAAATGCAGTATGTATGGCAGAACTACTCATTGGATACTTCAATTTAAATAGCAAGTGCTGACAGACAGCAGGGGCCTAGTTTGGTAGCCGACACAGTATATTTGCAACACTGTAAGAAAGGCCTAAATCTTAACACACCTGTTGCAGCAACCAGTAAAGACAAATTGATTGATTGATTGATTGATTGATTGATTGCATATTGAATGCAATGCAATGTTTGACAGACATAGGTGAAAGCAAGGCCAGGCAAGGCGCAGAAAATGTTGCAATTGGCCAGGAGAAATCAAACAAAATGCTACACTTGGCCTGAGAAAAGTGCTTCCTTGACCCTGAAATCAATTCACATAAAGGGTTAAAAGACAACTCGCGCTGATTTCAATTCAATCTGTTTTTAGAAACTGGATCAGAGAAGGAGTGCACTGGTCCCGGAGATACTGCAATAACGGGTCAATGCGTGGAGTGGACAGAGCAAGCTCTTCTTCCATCTCCCTGTTCCAAAAATCCATTTAATATATGGTCCCCAAATAGGGGACGTATCAGATATTAAACTGATAAGAACAGATACTACACTTGATCTTAGCCAAAAGGCCGAGAAGCGATACCGAAGCCGCTGTGCCCCGTGGGCCGCACCAAGGCCTACCACCAATACCCATTGTGGAGACAGAGCAAAAGATTGCCGCCGCAGGGAGGACATTTTCAGAAACTCTGGAGGCCTTCTCAATGACAGTTCTGCTGTCAATGACAGTTCTGCTGTGTATGTGTGTCTGTGTGTGAGAGACGGAGAGTGTGTGTGTCTGTCTGTCTGTCTGTCTGTCTGTGTGTGAGTGTTTGTTCAAGCTGTGCACGACGCGTTTTGAATCTGCATAACTCCGCCTACTTTGACCACACCCTCCAGCCAGCCCCATTGTGACAGCACATGAATGTTCCGTGCTAAGATTCTATCGACTGCGGGCAGCGCACCTGGTTGGTGAAAAGCATTAGAATGCTCACACACGCAGGTGTAGATGGACAAGACAAGCCTATTCAACATCAGCACAGGCACCATTTTTACTTATTTTTTTCTTTTAAAAATGCATATAATACAAGGCATTGAAAAGCCGGTGGTCCACAAGAGGGAGACAATGTTTCAAAAAAGAATTCCTGCGGTCAGAAATGCAGTATGTATGGCAGAACTACTCATTGGATACTTCAATTTAAATAGCAAGTGCTGACAGACAGCAGGGGCCTAGTTTGGTAGCCGACACAGTATATTTGCAACACTGTAAGAAAGGCCTAAATCTTAACACACCTGTTGCAGCAACCAGTAAAGACAAATTGATTGATTGATTGATTGATTGATTGATTGCATATTGAATGCAATGCAATGTTTGACAGACATAGGTGAAAGCAAGGCCAGGCAAGGCGCAGAAAATGTTGCAATTGGCCAGGAGAAATCAAACAAAATGCTACACTTGGCCTGAGAAAAGTGCTTCCTTGACCCTGAAATCAATTCACATAAAGGGTTAAAAGACAACTCGCGCTGATTTCAATTCAATCTGTTTTTAGAAACTGGATCAGAGAAGGAGTGCACTGGTCCCGGAGATACTGCAATAACGGGTCAATGCGTGGAGTGGACAGAGCAAGCTCTTCTTCCATCTCCCTGTTCCAAAAATCCATTTAATATATGGTCCCCAAATAGGGGACGTATCAGATATTAAACTGATAAGAACAGATACTACACTTGATCTTAGCCAAAAGGCCGAGAAGCGATACCGAAGCCGCTGTGCCCCGTGGGCCGCACCAAGGCCTACCACCAATACCCATTGTGGAGACAGAGCAAAAGATTGCCGCCGCAGGGAGGACATTTTCAGAAACTCTGGAGGCCTTCTCAATGACAGTTCTGCTGTCAATGACAGTTCTGCTGTGTATGTGTGTCTGTGTGTGAGAGACGGAGAGTGTGTGTGTCTGTCTGTCTGTCTGTCTGTCTGTGTGTGAGTGTTTGTTCAAGCTGTGCACGACGCGTTTTGAATCTGCATAACTCCGCCTACTTTGACCACACCCTCCAGCCAGCCCCATTGTGACAGCACATGAATGTTCCGTGCTAAGATTCTATCGACTGCGGGCAGCGCACCTGGTTGGTGAAAAGCATTAGAATGCTCACACACGCAGGTGTAGATGGACAAGACAAGCCTATTCAACATCAGCACAGGCACCATTTTTACTTATTTTTTTCTTTTAAAAATGCATATAATACAAGGCATTGAAAAGCCGGTGGTCCACAAGAGGGAGACAATGTTTCAAAAAAGAATTCCTGCGGTCAGAAATGCAGTATGTATGGCAGAACTACTCATTGGATACTTCAATTTAAATAGCAAGTGCTGACAGACAGCAGGGGCCTAGTTTGGTAGCCGACACAGTATATTTGCAACACTGTAAGAAAGGCCTAAATCTTAACACACCTGTTGCAGCAACCAGTAAAGACAAATTGATTGATTGATTGATTGATTGATTGATTGCATATTGAATGCAATGCAATGTTTGACAGACATAGGTGAAAGCAAGGCCAGGCAAGGCGCAGAAAATGTTGCAATTGGCCAGGAGAAATCAAACAAAATGCTACACTTGGCCTGAGAAAAGTGCTTCCTTGACCCTGAAATCAATTCACATAAAGGGTTAAAAGACAACTCGCGCTGATTTCAATTCAATCTGTTTTTAGAAACTGGATCAGAGAAGGAGTGCACTGGTCCCGGAGATACTGCAATAACGGGTCAATGCGTGGAGTGGACAGAGCAAGCTCTTCTTCCATCTCCCTGTTCCAAAAATCCATTTAATATATGGTCCCCAAATAGGGGACGTATCAGATATTAAACTGATAAGAACAGATACTACACTTGATCTTAGCCAAAAGGCCGAGAAGCGATACCGAAGCCGCTGTGCCCCGTGGGCCGCACCAAGGCCTACCACCAATACCCATTGTGGAGACAGAGCAAAAGATTGCCGCCGCAGGGAGGACATTTTCAGAAACTCTGGAGGCCTTCTCAATGACAGTTCTGCTGTCAATGACAGTTCTGCTGTGTATGTGTGTCTGTGTGTGAGAGACGGAGAGTGTGTGTGTCTGTCTGTCTGTCTGTCTGTCTGTGTGTGAGTGTTTGTTCAAGCTGTGCACGACGCGTTTTGAATCTGCATAACTCCGCCTACTTTGACCACACCCTCCAGCCAGCCCCATTGTGACAGCACATGAATGTTCCGTGCTAAGATTCTATCGACTGCGGGCAGCGCACCTGGTTGGTGAAAAGCATTAGAATGCTCACACACGCAGGTGTAGATGGACAAGACAAGCCTATTCAACATCAGCACAGGCACCATTTTTACTTATTTTTTTCTTTTAAAAATGCATATAATACAAGGCATTGAAAAGCCGGTGGTCCACAAGAGGGAGACAATGTTTCAAAAAAGAATTCCTGCGGTCAGAAATGCAGTATGTATGGCAGAACTACTCATTGGATACTTCAATTTAAATAGCAAGTGCTGACAGACAGCAGGGGCCTAGTTTGGTAGCCGACACAGTATATTTGCAACACTGTAAGAAAGGCCTAAATCTTAACACACCTGTTGCAGCAACCAGTAAAGACAAATTGATTGATTGATTGATTGATTGATTGATTGCATATTGAATGCAATGCAATGTTTGACAGACATAGGTGAAAGCAAGGCCAGGCAAGGCGCAGAAAATGTTGCAATTGGCCAGGAGAAATCAAACAAAATGCTACACTTGGCCTGAGAAAAGTGCTTCCTTGACCCTGAAATCAATTCACATAAAGGGTTAAAAGACAACTCGCGCTGATTTCAATTCAATCTGTTTTTAGAAACTGGATCAGAGAAGGAGTGCACTGGTCCCGGAGATACTGCAATAACGGGTCAATGCGTGGAGTGGACAGAGCAAGCTCTTCTTCCATCTCCCTGTTCCAAAAATCCATTTAATATATGGTCCCCAAATAGGGGACGTATCAGATATTAAACTGATAAGAACAGATACTACACTTGATCTTAGCCAAAAGGCCGAGAAGCGATACCGAAGCCGCTGTGCCCCGTGGGCCGCACCAAGGCCTACCACCAATACCCATTGTGGAGACAGAGCAAAAGATTGCCGCCGCAGGGAGGACATTTTCAGAAACTCTGGAGGCCTTCTCAATGACAGTTCTGCTGTCAATGACAGTTCTGCTGTGTATGTGTGTCTGTGTGTGAGAGACGGAGAGTGTGTGTGTCTGTCTGTCTGTCTGTCTGTCTGTGTGTGAGTGTTTGTTCAAGCTGTGCACGACGCGTTTTGAATCTGCATAACTCCGCCTACTTTGACCACACCCTCCAGCCAGCCCCATTGTGACAGCACATGAATGTTCCGTGCTAAGATTCTATCGACTGCGGGCAGCGCACCTGGTTGGTGAAAAGCATTAGAATGCTCACACACGCAGGTGTAGATGGACAAGACAAGCCTATTCAACATCAGCACAGGCACCATTTTTACTTATTTTTTTCTTTTAAAAATGCATATAATACAAGGCATTGAAAAGCCGGTGGTCCACAAGAGGGAGACAATGTTTCAAAAAAGAATTCCTGCGGTCAGAAATGCAGTATGTATGGCAGAACTACTCATTGGATACTTCAATTTAAATAGCAAGTGCTGACAGACAGCAGGGGCCTAGTTTGGTAGCCGACACAGTATATTTGCAACACTGTAAGAAAGGCCTAAATCTTAACACACCTGTTGCAGCAACCAGTAAAGACAAATTGATTGATTGATTGATTGATTGATTGATTGCATATTGAATGCAATGCAATGTTTGACAGACATAGGTGAAAGCAAGGCCAGGCAAGGCGCAGAAAATGTTGCAATTGGCCAGGAGAAATCAAACAAAATGCTACACTTGGCCTGAGAAAAGTGCTTCCTTGACCCTGAAATCAATTCACATAAAGGGTTAAAAGACAACTCGCGCTGATTTCAATTCAATCTGTTTTTAGAAACTGGATCAGAGAAGGAGTGCACTGGTCCCGGAGATACTGCAATAACGGGTCAATGCGTGGAGTGGACAGAGCAAGCTCTTCTTCCATCTCCCTGTTCCAAAAATCCATTTAATATATGGTCCCCAAATAGGGGACGTATCAGATATTAAACTGATAAGAACAGATACTACACTTGATCTTAGCCAAAAGGCCGAGAAGCGATACCGAAGCCGCTGTGCCCCGTGGGCCGCACCAAGGCCTACCACCAATACCCATTGTGGAGACAGAGCAAAAGATTGCCGCCGCAGGGAGGACATTTTCAGAAACTCTGGAGGCCTTCTCAATGACAGTTCTGCTGTCAATGACAGTTCTGCTGTGTATGTGTGTCTGTGTGTGAGAGACGGAGAGTGTGTGTGTCTGTCTGTCTGTCTGTCTGTCTGTGTGTGAGTGTTTGTTCAAGCTGTGCACGACGCGTTTTGAATCTGCATAACTCCGCCTACTTTGACCACCCCTCCAGCCAGCCCCATTGTGACAGCACATGAATGTTCCGTGCTAAGATTCTATCGACTGCGGGCAGCGCACCTGGTTGGTGAAAAGCATTAGAATGCTCACACACGCAGGTGTAGATGGACAAGACAAGCCTATTCAACATCAGCACAGGCACCATTTTTACTTATTTTTTTCTTTTAAAAATGCATATAATACAAGGCATTGAAAAGCCGGTGGTCCACAAGAGGGAGACAATGTTTCAAAAAAGAATTCCTGCGGTCAGAAATGCAGTATGTATGGCAGAACTACTCATTGGATACTTCAATTTAAATAGCAAGTGCTGACAGACAGCAGGGGCCTAGTTTGGTAGCCGACACAGTATATTTGCAACACTGTAAGAAAGGCCTAAATCTTAACACACCTGTTGCAGCAACCAGTAAAGACAAATTGATTGATTGATTGATTGATTGATTGATTGCATATTGAATGCAATGCAATGTTTGACAGACATAGGTGAAAGCAAGGCCAGGCAAGGCGCAGAAAATGTTGCAATTGGCCAGGAGAAATCAAACAAAATGCTACACTTGGCCTGAGAAAAGTGCTTCCTTGACCCTGAAATCAATTCACATAAAGGGTTAAAAGACAACTCGCGCTGATTTCAATTCAATCTGTTTTTAGAAACGAGAAGGAGTGCACTGGTCCCGGAGATACTGCAATAACGGGTCAATGCGTGGAGTGGACAGAGCAAGCTCTTCTTCCATCTCCCTGTTCCAAAAATCCATTTAATATATGGTCCCCAAATAGGGGACGTATCAGATATTAAACTGATAAGAACAGATACTACACTTGATCTTAGCCAAAAGGCCGAGAAGCGATACCGAAGCCGCTGTGCCCCGTGGGCCGCACCAAGGCCTACCACCAATACCCATTGTGGAGACAGAGCAAAAGATTGCCGCCGCAGGGAGGACATTTTCAGAAACTCTGGAGGCCTTCTCAATGACAGTTCTGCTGTCAATGACAGTTCTGCTGTGTATGTGTGTCTGTGTGTGAGAGACGGAGAGTGTGTGTGTCTGTCTGTCTGTCTGTCTGTCTGTGTGTGAGTGTTTGTTCAAGCTGTGCACGACGCGTTTTGAATCTGCATAACTCCGCCTACTTTGACCACACCCTCCAGCCAGCCCCATTGTGACAGCACATGAATGTTCCGTGCTAAGATTCTATCGACTGCGGGCAGCGCACCTGGTTGGTGAAAAGCATTAGAATGCTCACACACGCAGGTGTAGATGGACAAGACAAGCCTATTCAACATCAGCACAGGCACCATTTTTACTTATTTTTTTCTTTTAAAAATGCATATAATACAAGGCATTGAAAAGCCGGTGGTCCACAAGAGGGAGACAATGTTTCAAAAAAGAATTCCTGCGGTCAGAAAATGCAGTATGTATGGCAGAACTACTCATTGGATACTTCAATTTAAATAGCAAGTGCTGACAGACAGCAGGGGCCTAGTTTGGTAGCCGACACAGTATATTTGCAACACTGTAAGAAAGGCCTAAATCTTAACACACCTGTTGCAGCAACCAGTAAAGACAAATTGATTGATTGATTGATTGATTGATTGATTGCATATTGAATGCAATGCAATGTTTGACAGACATAGGTGAAAGCAAGGCCAGGCAAGGCGCAGAAAATGTTGCAATTGGCCAGGAGAAATCAAACAAAATGCTACACTTGGCCTGAGAAAAGTGCTTCCTTGACCCTGAAATCAATTCACATAAAGGGTTAAAAGACAACTCGCGCTGATTTCAATTCAATCTGTTTTTAGAAACTGGATCAGAGAAGGAGTGCACTGGTCCCGGAGATACTGCAATAACGGGTCAATGCGTGGAGTGGACAGAGCAAGCTCTTCTTCCATCTCCCTGTTCCAAAAATCCATTTAATATATGGTCCCCAAATAGGGGACGTATCAGATATTAAACTGATAAGAACAGATACTACACTTGATCTTAGCCAAAAGGCCGAGAAGCGATACCGAAGCCGCTGCGCCCCGTGGGCCGCACCAAGGCCTACCACCAATACCCATTGTGGAGACAGAGCAAAAGATTGCCGCCGCAGGGAGGACATTTTCAGAAACTCTGGAGGGAGGCCTTCTCAATGACAGTTCTGCTGTCAATGACAGTTCTGCTGTGTATGTGTGTCTGTGTGTGAGAGACGGAGAGTGTGTGTGTCTGTCTGTCTGTCTGTCTGTCTGTGTGTGAGTGTTTGTTCAAGCTGTGCACGACGCGTTTTGAATCTGCATAACTCCGCCTACTTTGACCACACCCTCCAGCCAGCCCCATTGTGACAGCACATGAATGTTCCGTGCTAAGATTCTATCGACTGCGGGCAGCGCACCTGGTTGGTGAAAAGCATTAGAATGCTCACACACGCACAGGTGTAGATGGACAAGACAAGCCTATTCAACATCAGCACAGGCACCATTTTTACTTACTTTTTTTCTTTTAAAAATGCATATAATACAAGGCATTGAAAAGCCGGTGGTCCACAAGAGGGAGACAATGTTTCAAAAAAGAATTCCTGCGGTCAGAAATGCAGTATGTATGGCAGAACTACTCATTGGATACTTCAATTTAAATAGCAAGTGCTGACAGACAGCAGGGGCCTAGTTTGGTAGCCGACACAGTATATTTGCAACACTGTAAGAAAGGCCTAAATCTTAACACACCTGTTGCAGCAACCAGTAAAGACAAATTGATTGATTGATTGATTGATTGATTGATTGATTGCATATTGAATGCAATGCAATGTTTGACAGACATAGGTGAAAGCAAGGCCAGGCAAGGCGCAGAAAATGTTGCAATTGGCCAGGAGAAATCAAACAAAATGCTACACTTGGCCTGAGAAAAGTGCTTCCTTGACCCTGAAATCAATTCACATAAAGGGTTAAAAGACAACTCGCGCTGATTTCAATTCAATCTGTTTTTAGAAACTGGATCAGAGAAGGAGTGCACTGGTCCCGGAGATACTGCAATAACGGGTCAATGCGTGGAGTGGACAGAGCAAGCTCTTCTTCCATCTCCCTGTTCCAAAAATCCATTTAATATATGGTCCCCAAATAGGGGACGTATCAGATATTAAACTGATAAGAACAGATACTACACTTGATCTTAGCCAAAAGGCCGAGAAGCGATACCGAAGCCGCTGTGCCCCGTGGGCCGCACCAAGGCCTACCACCAATACCCATTGTGGAGACAGAGCAAAAGATTGCCGCCGCAGGGAGGACATTTTCAGAAACTCTGGAGGGAGGCCTTCTCAATGACAGTGTCTGCTGTCAATGACAGTTCTGCTGTGTATGTGTGTCTGTGTGTGAGAGACGGAGAGTGTGTGTGTCTGTCTGTCTGTCTGTCTGTCTGTGTGTGAGTGTTTGTTCAAGCTGTGCACGACGCGTTTTGAATCTGCATAACTCCGCCTACTTTGACCACACCCTCCAGCCAGCCCCATTGTGACAGCACATGAATGTTCCGTGCTAAGATTCTATCGACTGCGGGCAGCGCACCTGGTTGGTGAAAAGCATTAGAATGCTCACACACGCACAGGTGTAGATGGACAAGACAAGCCTATTCAACATCAGCACAGGCACCATTTTTACTTATTTTTTTCTTTTAAAAATGCATATAATACAAGGCATTGAAAAGCCGGTGGTCCACAAGAGGGAGACAATGTTTCAAAAAAGAATTCCTGCGGTCAGAAATGCAGTATGTATGGCAGAACTACTCATTGGATACTTCAATTTAAATAGCAAGTGCTGACAGACAGCAGGGGCCTAGTTTGGTAGCCGACACAGTATATTTGCAACACTGTAAGAAAGGCCTAAATCTTAACACACCTGTTGCAGCAACCAGTAAAGACAAATTGATTGATTGATTGATTGATTGATTGATTGATTGCATATTGAATGCAATGCAATGTTTGACAGACATAGGTGAAAGCAAGGCCAGGCAAGGCGCAGAAAATGTTGCAATTGGCCAGGAGAAATCAAACAAAATGCTACACTTGGCCTGAGAAAAGTGCTCCTTTGACCCTGAAATCAATTCACATAAAGGGTTAAAAGACAACTCGCGCTGATTTCAATTCAATCTGTTTTTAGAAACTGGATCAGAGAAGGAGTGCACTGGTCCCGGAGATACTGCAATAACGGGTCAATGCGTGGAGTGGACAGAGCAAGCTCTTCTTCCATCTCCCTGTTCCAAAAATCCATTTAATATATGGTCCCCAAATAGGGGACGTATCAGATATTAAACTGATAAGAACAGATACTACACTTGATCTTAGCCAAAAGGCCGAGAAGCGATACCGAAGCCGCTGTGCCCCGTGGGCCGCACCAAGGCCTACCACCAATACCCATTGTGGAGACAGAGCAAAAGATTGCCGCCGCAGGGAGGACATTTTCAGAAACTCTGGAGGGAGGCCTTCTCAATGACAGTTCTGCTGTCAATGACAGTTCTGCTGTGTATGTGTGTCTGTGTGTGAGAGACGGAGAGTGTGTGTGTCTGTCTGTCTGTCTGTCTGTCTGTGTGTGAGTGTTTGTTCAAGCTGTGCACGACGCGTTTTGAATCTGCATAACTCCGCCTACTTTGACCACACCCTCCAGCCAGCCCCATTGTGACAGCACATGAATGTTCCGTGCTAAGATTCTATCGACTGCGGGCAGCGCACCTGGTTGGTGAAAAGCATTAGAATGCTCACACACGCACAGGTGTAGATGGACAAGACAAGCCTATTCAAGATCAGCACAGGCACCATTTTTACTTACTTTTTTTCTTTTAAAAATGCATATAATACAACGCATTGAAAAACCGGTGGTCCACAAGAGGGAGACAATGTTTCAAAAAAGAATTCCTGCGGTCAGAAATGCAGTATGTATGGCAGAACTACTCATTGAATGCTTCAATTTAAATAGCAAGTGCTGACAGACAGCAGGGGCCTAGTTTGGTAGCCGACACAGTATATTTGCAACACTGTAAGAAAGGCCTAAATCTTAACACACCTGTTGCAGCAACCAGTAAAGACAAATTGATTGATTGATTGATTGATTGATTGATTGATTGCATATTGAATGCAATGCAATGTTTGACAGACATAGGTGAAAGCAAGGCCAGGCAAGGCGCAGAAAATGTTGCAATTGGCCAGGAGAAATCAAACAAAATGCTACACTTGGCCTGAGAAAAGTGCTTCTTTGACCCTGAAATCAATTCCCATAAAGGGTTAAAAGACAACTCGCGCTGATTTCAATTCAATCTGTTTTTAGAAACTGGATCAGAGAAGGAGTGCACTGGTCCCGGAGATACTGCAATAACGGGTCAATGCGTGGAGTGGACAGAGCAAGCTCTTCTTCCATCTCCCTGTTCCAAAAATCCATTTAATATATGGTCCCCAAATAGGGGACGTATCAGATATTAAACTGATAAGAACAGATACTACACTTGATCTTAGCCAAAAGGCCGAGAAGCGATACCGAAGCCGCTGCGCCCCGTGGGCCGCACCAAGGCCTACCACCAATACCCATTGTGGAGACAGAGCAAAAGATTGCCGCAGGGAGGACATTTTCAGAAACTCTGGAGGGAGGCCTTCTCAATGACAGTTCTGCTGTCAATGACAGTTCTGCTGTGTATGTGTGTCTGTGTGTGAGAGACGGAGAGTGTGTGTGTCTGTCTGTCTGTCTGTCTGTGTGTGAGTGTTTGTTCAAGCTGTGCACGACGCGTTTTGAATCTGCATAACTCCGCCTACTTTGACCACACCCTCCAGCCAGCCCCATTGTGACAGCACATGAATGTTCCGTGCTAAGATTCTATCTACTGCAGGCAGCGCACCTGGTTGGTGAAAAGCATTAGAATGCTCACACACACACAGGTGTAGATGGACAAGACAAGCCTATTCAAGATCAGCACAGGCACCATTTTTACTTACTTTTTTTCTTTTAAAAATGCATATAATACAACGCATTGAAAAACCGGTGGTCCACAAGAGGGAGACAATGTTTCAAAAAAGAATTCCTGCGGTCAGAAATGCAGTATGTATGGCAGAACTACTCATTGAATGCTTCAATTTAAATAGCAAGTGCTGACAGACAGCAGGGGCCTAGTTTGGTAGCCGACACAGTATATTTGCAACACTGTAAGAAAGGCCTAAATCTTAACACACCTGTTGCAGCAACCAGTAAAGACAAATTGATTGATTGATTGATTGATTGATTGATTGATTGCATATTGAATGCAATGCAATGTTTGACAGACATAGGTGAAAGCAAGGCCAGGCAAGGCGCAGAAAATGTTGCAATTGGCCAGGAGAAATCAAACAAAATGCTACACTTGGCCTGAGAAAAGTGCTTCTTTGACCCTGAAATCAATTCCCATAAAGGGTTAAAAGACAACTCGCGCTGATTTCAATTCAATCTGTTTTTAGAAACTGGATCAGAGAAGGAGTGCACTGGTCCCGGAGATACTGCAATAACGGGTCAATGCGTGGAGTGGACAGAGCAAGCTCTTCTTCCATCTCCCTGTTCCAAAAATCCATTTAATATATGGTCCCCAAATAGGGGACGTATCAGATATTAAACTGATAAGAACAGATACTACACTTGATCTTAGCCAAAAGGCCGAGAAGCGATACCGAAGCCGCTGCGCCCCGTGGGCCGCACCAAGGCCTACCACCAATACCCATTGTGGAGACAGAGCAAAAGATTGCCGCAGGGAGGACATTTTCAGAAACTCTGGAGGGAGGCCTTCTCAATGACAGTTCTGCTGTCAATGACAGTTCTGCTGTGTATGTGTGTCTGTGTGTGAGAGACGGAGAGTGTGTGTGTCTGTCTGTCTGTCTGTCTGTGTGTGAGTGTTTGTTCAAGCTGTGCACGACGCGTTTTGAATCTGCATAACTCCGCCTACTTTGACCACACCCTCCAGCCAGCCCCATTGTGACAGCACATGAATGTTCCGTGCTAAGATTCTATCTACTGCAGGCAGCGCACCTGGTTGGTGAAAAGCATTAGAATGCTCACACACACACAGGTGTAGATGGACAAGACAAGCCTATTCAAGATCAGCACAGGCACCATTTTTACTTACTTTTTTTCTTTTAAAAATGCATATAATACAACGCATTGAAAAACCGGTGGTCCACAAGAGGGAGACAATGTTTCAAAAAAGAATTCCTGCGGTCAGAAATGCAGTATGTATGGCAGAACTACTCATTGAATGCTTCAATTTAAATAGCAAGTGCTGACAGACAGCAGGGGCCTAGTTTGGTAGCCGACACAGTATATTTGCAACACTGTAAGAAAGGCCTAAATCTTAACACACCTGTTGCAGCAACCAGTAAAGACAAATTGATTGATTGATTGATTGATTGATTGATTGATTGCATATTGAATGCAATGCAATGTTTGACAGACATAGGTGAAAGCAAGGCCAGGCAAGGCGCAGAAAATGTTGCAATTGGCCAGGAGAAATCAAACAAAATGCTACACTTGGCCTGAGAAAAGTGCTTCTTTGACCCTGAAATCAATTCCCATAAAGGGTTAAAAGACAACTCGCGCTGATTTCAATTCAATCTGTTTTTAGAAACTGGATCAGAGAAGGAGTGCACTGGTCCCGGAGATACTGCAATAACGGGTCAATGCGTGGAGTGGACAGAGCAAGCTCTTCTTCCATCTCCCTGTTCCAAAAATCCATTTAATATATGGTCCCCAAATAGGGGACGTATCAGATATTAAACTGATAAGAACAGATACTACACTTGATCTTAGCCAAAAGGCCGAGAAGCGATACCGAAGCCGCTGCGCCCCGTGGGCCGCACCAAGGCCTACCACCAATACCCATTGTGGAGACAGAGCAAAAGATTGCCGCAGGGAGGACATTTTCAGAAACTCTGGAGGGAGGCCTTCTCAATGACAGTTCTGCTGTCAATGACAGTTCTGCTGTGTATGTGTGTCTGTGTGTGAGAGACGGAGAGTGTGTGTGTCTGTCTGTCTGTCTGTCTGTGTGTGAGTGTTTGTTCAAGCTGTGCACGACGCGTTTTGAATCTGCATAACTCCGCCTACTTTGACCACACCCTCCAGCCAGCCCCATTGTGACAGCACATGAATGTTCCGTGCTAAGATTCTATCTACTGCAGGCAGCGCACCTGGTTGGTGAAAAGCATTAGAATGCTCACACACACACAGGTGTAGATGGACAAGACAAGCCTATTCAAGATCAGCACAGGCACCATTTTTACTTACTTTTTTTCTTTTAAAAATGCATATAATACAACGCATTGAAAAACCGGTGGTCCACAAGAGGGAGACAATGTTTCAAAAAAGAATTCCTGCGGTCAGAAATGCAGTATGTATGGCAGAACTACTCATTGAATGCTTCAATTTAAATAGCAAGTGCTGACAGACAGCAGGGGCCTAGTTTGGTAGCCGACACAGTATATTTGCAACACTGTAAGAAAGGCCTAAATCTTAACACACCTGTTGCAGCAACCAGTAAAGACAAATTGATTGATTGATTGATTGATTGATTGATTGATTGCATATTGAATGCAATGCAATGTTTGACAGACATAGGTGAAAGCAAGGCCAGGCAAGGCGCAGAAAATGTTGCAATTGGCCAGGAGAAATCAAACAAAATGCTACACTTGGCCTGAGAAAAGTGCTTCTTTGACCCTGAAATCAATTCCCATAAAGGGTTAAAAGACAACTCGCGCTGATTTCAATTCAATCTGTTTTTAGAAACTGGATCAGAGAAGGAGTGCACTGGTCCCGGAGATACTGCAATAACGGGTCAATGCGTGGAGTGGACAGAGCAAGCTCTTCTTCCATCTCCCTGTTCCAAAAATCCATTTAATATATGGTCCCCAAATAGGGGACGTATCAGATATTAAACTGATAAGAACAGATACTACACTTGATCTTAGCCAAAAGGCCGAGAAGCGATACCGAAGCCGCTGCGCCCCGTGGGCCGCACCAAGGCCTACCACCAATACCCATTGTGGAGACAGAGCAAAAGATTGCCGCAGGGAGGACATTTTCAGAAACTCTGGAGGGAGGCCTTCTCAATGACAGTTCTGCTGTCAATGACAGTTCTGCTGTGTATGTGTGTCTGTGTGTGAGAGACGGAGAGTGTGTGTGTCTGTCTGTCTGTCTGTCTGTGTGTGAGTGTTTGTTCAAGCTGTGCACGACGCGTTTTGAATCTGCATAACTCCGCCTACTTTGACCACACCCTCCAGCCAGCCCCATTGTGACAGCACATGAATGTTCCGTGCTAAGATTCTATCTACTGCAGGCAGCGCACCTGGTTGGTGAAAAGCATTAGAATGCTCACACACACACAGGTGTAGATGGACAAGACAAGCCTATTCAAGATCAGCACAGGCACCATTTTTACTTACTTTTTTTCTTTTAAAAATGCATATAATACAACGCATTGAAAAACCGGTGGTCCACAAGAGGGAGACAATGTTTCAAAAAAGAATTCCTGCGGTCAGAAATGCAGTATGTATGGCAGAACTACTCATTGAATGCTTCAATTTAAATAGCAAGTGCTGACAGACAGCAGGGGCCTAGTTTGGTAGCCGACACAGTATATTTGCAACACTGTAAGAAAGGCCTAAATCTTAACACACCTGTTGCAGCAACCAGTAAAGACAAATTGATTGATTGATTGATTGATTGATTGATTGATTGCATATTGAATGCAATGCAATGTTTGACAGACATAGGTGAAAGCAAGGCCAGGCAAGGCGCAGAAAATGTTGCAATTGGCCAGGAGAAATCAAACAAAATGCTACACTTGGCCTGAGAAAAGTGCTTCTTTGACCCTGAAATCAATTCCCATAAAGGGTTAAAAGACAACTCGCGCTGATTTCAATTCAATCTGTTTTTAGAAACTGGATCAGAGAAGGAGTGCACTGGTCCCGGAGATACTGCAATAACGGGTCAATGCGTGGAGTGGACAGAGCAAGCTCTTCTTCCATCTCCCTGTTCCAAAAATCCATTTAATATATGGTCCCCAAATAGGGGACGTATCAGATATTAAACTGATAAGAACAGATACTACACTTGATCTTAGCCAAAAGGCCGAGAAGCGATACCGAAGCCGCTGCGCCCCGTGGGCCGCACCAAGGCCTACCACCAATACCCATTGTGGAGACAGAGCAAAAGATTGCCGCAGGGAGGACATTTTCAGAAACTCTGGAGGGAGGCCTTCTCAATGACAGTTCTGCTGTCAATGACAGTTCTGCTGTGTATGTGTGTCTGTGTGTGAGAGACGGAGAGTGTGTGTGTCTGTCTGTCTGTCTGTCTGTGTGTGAGTGTTTGTTCAAGCTGTGCACGACGCGTTTTGAATCTGCATAACTCCGCCTACTTTGACCACACCCTCCAGCCAGCCCCATTGTGACAGCACATGAATGTTCCGTGCTAAGATTCTATCTACTGCAGGCAGCGCACCTGGTTGGTGAAAAGCATTAGAATGCTCACACACACACAGGTGTAGATGGACAAGACAAGCCTATTCAAGATCAGCACAGGCACCATTTTTACTTACTTTTTTTCTTTTAAAAATGCATATAATACAACGCATTGAAAAACCGGTGGTCCACAAGAGGGAGACAATGTTTCAAAAAAGAATTCCTGCGGTCAGAAATGCAGTATGTATGGCAGAACTACTCATTGAATGCTTCAATTTAAATAGCAAGTGCTGACAGACAGCAGGGGCCTAGTTTGGTAGCCGACACAGTATATTTGCAACACTGTAAGAAAGGCCTAAATCTTAACACACCTGTTGCAGCAACCAGTAAAGACAAATTGATTGATTGATTGATTGATTGATTGATTGCATATTGAATGCAATGCAATGTTTGACAGACATAGGTGAAAGCAAGGCCAGGCAAGGCGCAGAAAATGTTGCAATTGGCCAGGAGAAATCAAACAAAATGCTACACTTGGCCTGAGAAAAGTGCTTCTTTGACCCTGAAATCAATTCCCATAAAGGGTTAAAAGACAACTCGCGCTGATTTCAATTCAATCTGTTTTTAGAAACTGGATCAGAGAAGGAGTGCACTGGTCCCGGAGATACTGCAATAACGGGTCAATGCGTGGAGTGGACAGAGCAAGCTCTTCTTCCATCTCCCTGTTCCAAAAATCCATTTAATATATGGTCCCCAAATAGGGGACGTATCAGATATTAAACTGATAAGAACAGATACTACACTTGATCTTAGCCAAAAGGCCGAGAAGCGATACCGAAGCCGCTGCGCCCCGTGGGCCGCACCAAGGCCTACCACCAATACCCATTGTGGAGACAGAGCAAAAGATTGCCGCAGGGAGGACATTTTCAGAAACTCTGGAGGGAGGCCTTCTCAATGACAGTTCTGCTGTCAATGACAGTTCTGCTGTGTATGTGTGTCTGTGTGTGAGAGACGGAGAGTGTGTGTGTCTGTCTGTCTGTCTGTCTGTGTGTGAGTGTTTGTTCAAGCTGTGCACGACGCGTTTTGAATCTGCATAACTCCGCCTACTTTGACCACACCCTCCAGCCAGCCCCATTGTGACAGCACATGAATGTTCCGTGCTAAGATTCTATCTACTGCAGGCAGCGCACCTGGTTGGTGAAAAGCATTAGAATGCTCACACACACACAGGTGTAGATGGACAAGACAAGCCTATTCAAGATCAGCACAGGCACCATTTTTACTTACTTTTTTTCTTTTAAAAATGCATATAATACAACGCATTGAAAAACCGGTGGTCCACAAGAGGGAGACAATGTTTCAAAAAAGAATTCCTGCGGTCAGAAATGCAGTATGTATGGCAGAACTACTCATTGAATGCTTCAATTTAAATAGCAAGTGCTGACAGACAGCAGGGGCCTAGTTTGGTAGCCGACACAGTATATTTGCAACACTGTAAGAAAGGCCTAAATCTTAACACACCTGTTGCAGCAACCAGTAAAGACAAATTGATTGATTGATTGATTGATTGATTGATTGATTGCATATTGAATGCAATGCAATGTTTGACAGACATAGGTGAAAGCAAGGCCAGGCAAGGCGCAGAAAATGTTGCAATTGGCCAGGAGAAATCAAACAAAATGCTACACTTGGCCTGAGAAAAGTGCTTCTTTGACCCTGAAATCAATTCCCATAAAGGGTTAAAAGACAACTCGCGCTGATTTCAATTCAATCTGTTTTTAGAAACTGGATCAGAGAAGGAGTGCACTGGTCCCGGAGATACTGCAATAACGGGTCAATGCGTGGAGTGGACAGAGCAAGCTCTTCTTCCATCTCCCTGTTCCAAAAATCCATTTAATATATGGTCCCCAAATAGGGGACGTATCAGATATTAAACTGATAAGAACAGATACTACACTTGATCTTAGCCAAAAGGCCGAGAAGCGATACCGAAGCCGCTGCGCCCCGTGGGCCGCACCAAGGCCTACCACCAATACCCATTGTGGAGACAGAGCAAAAGATTGCCGCAGGGAGGACATTTTCAGAAACTCTGGAGGGAGGCCTTCTCAATGACAGTTCTGCTGTCAATGACAGTTCTGCTGTGTATGTGTGTCTGTGTGTGAGAGACGGAGAGTGTGTGTGTCTGTCTGTCTGTCTGTCTGTGTGTGAGTGTTTGTTCAAGCTGTGCACGACGCGTTTTGAATCTGCATAACTCCGCCTACTTTGACCACACCCTCCAGCCAGCCCCATTGTGACAGCACATGAATGTTCCGTGCTAAGATTCTATCTACTGCAGGCAGCGCACCTGGTTGGTGAAAAGCATTAGAATGCTCACACACACACAGGTGTAGATGGACAAGACAAGCCTATTCAAGATCAGCACAGGCACCATTTTTACTTACTTTTTTTCTTTTAAAAATGCATATAATACAACGCATTGAAAAACCGGTGGTCCACAAGAGGGAGACAATGTTTCAAAAAAGAATTCCTGCGGTCAGAAATGCAGTATGTATGGCAGAACTACTCATTGAATGCTTCAATTTAAATAGCAAGTGCTGACAGACAGCAGGGGCCTAGTTTGGTAGCCGACACAGTATATTTGCAACACTGTAAGAAAGGCCTAAATCTTAACACACCTGTTGCAGCAACCAGTAAAGACAAATTGATTGATTGATTGATTGATTGATTGATTGATTGCATATTGAATGCAATGCAATGTTTGACAGACATAGGTGAAAGCAAGGCCAGGCAAGGCGCAGAAAATGTTGCAATTGGCCAGGAGAAATCAAACAAAATGCTACACTTGGCCTGAGAAAAGTGCTTCTTTGACCCTGAAATCAATTCCCATAAAGGGTTAAAAGACAACTCGCGCTGATTTCAATTCAATCTGTTTTTAGAAACTGGATCAGAGAAGGAGTGCACTGGTCCCGGAGATACTGCAATAACGGGTCAATGCGTGGAGTGGACAGAGCAAGCTCTTCTTCCATCTCCCTGTTCCAAAAATCCATTTAATATATGGTCCCCAAATAGGGGACGTATCAGATATTAAACTGATAAGAACAGATACTACACTTGATCTTAGCCAAAAGGCCGAGAAGCGATACCGAAGCCGCTGCGCCCCGTGGGCCGCACCAAGGCCTACCACCAATACCCATTGTGGAGACAGAGCAAAAGATTGCCGCAGGGAGGACATTTTCAGAAACTCTGGAGGGAGGCCTTCTCAATGACAGTTCTGCTGTCAATGACAGTTCTGCTGTGTATGTGTGTCTGTGTGTGAGAGACGGAGAGTGTGTGTGTCTGTCTGTCTGTCTGTCTGTGTGTGAGTGTTTGTTCAAGCTGTGCACGACGCGTTTTGAATCTGCATAACTCCGCCTACTTTGACCACACCCTCCAGCCAGCCCCATTGTGACAGCACATGAATGTTCCGTGCTAAGATTCTATCTACTGCAGGCAGCGCACCTGGTTGGTGAAAAGCATTAGAATGCTCACACACACACAGGTGTAGATGGACAAGACAAGCCTATTCAAGATCAGCACAGGCACCATTTTTACTTACTTTTTTTCTTTTAAAAATGCATATAATACAACGCATTGAAAAACCGGTGGTCCACAAGAGGGAGACAATGTTTCAAAAAAGAATTCCTGCGGTCAGAAATGCAGTATGTATGGCAGAACTACTCATTGAATGCTTCAATTTAAATAGCAAGTGCTGACAGACAGCAGGGGCCTAGTTTGGTAGCCGACACAGTATATTTGCAACACTGTAAGAAAGGCCTAAATCTTAACACACCTGTTGCAGCAACCAGTAAAGACAAATTGATTGATTGATTGATTGATTGATTGATTGATTGCATATTGAATGCAATGCAATGTTTGACAGACATAGGTGAAAGCAAGGCCAGGCAAGGCGCAGAAAATGTTGCAATTGGCCAGGAGAAATCAAACAAAATGCTACACTTGGCCTGAGAAAAGTGCTTCTTTGACCCTGAAATCAATTCCCATAAAGGGTTAAAAGACAACTCGCGCTGATTTCAATTCAATCTGTTTTTAGAAACTGGATCAGAGAAGGAGTGCACTGGTCCCGGAGATACTGCAATAACGGGTCAATGCGTGGAGTGGACAGAGCAAGCTCTTCTTCCATCTCCCTGTTCCAAAAATCCATTTAATATATGGTCCCCAAATAGGGGACGTATCAGATATTAAACTGATAAGAACAGATACTACACTTGATCTTAGCCAAAAGGCCGAGAAGCGATACCGAAGCCGCTGCGCCCCGTGGGCCGCACCAAGGCCTACCACCAATACCCATTGTGGAGACAGAGCAAAAGATTGCCGCAGGGAGGACATTTTCAGAAACTCTGGAGGGAGGCCTTCTCAATGACAGTTCTGCTGTCAATGACAGTTCTGCTGTGTATGTGTGTCTGTGTGTGAGAGACGGAGAGTGTGTGTGTCTGTCTGTCTGTCTGTCTGTGTGTGAGTGTTTGTTCAAGCTGTGCACGACGCGTTTTGAATCTGCATAACTCCGCCTACTTTGACCACACCCTCCAGCCAGCCCCATTGTGACAGCACATGAATGTTCCGTGCTAAGATTCTATCTACTGCAGGCAGCGCACCTGGTTGGTGAAAAGCATTAGAATGCTCACACACACACAGGTGTAGATGGACAAGACAAGCCTATTCAAGATCAGCACAGGCACCATTTTTACTTACTTTTTTTCTTTTAAAAATGCATATAATACAACGCATTGAAAAACCGGTGGTCCACAAGAGGGAGACAATGTTTCAAAAAAGAATTCCTGCGGTCAGAAATGCAGTATGTATGGCAGAACTACTCATTGAATGCTTCAATTTAAATAGCAAGTGCTGACAGACAGCAGGGGCCTAGTTTGGTAGCCGACACAGTATATTTGCAACACTGTAAGAAAGGCCTAAATCTTAACACACCTGTTGCAGCAACCAGTAAAGACAAATTGATTGATTGATTGATTGATTGATTGATTGATTGCATATTGAATGCAATGCAATGTTTGACAGACATAGGTGAAAGCAAGGCCAGGCAAGGCGCAGAAAATGTTGCAATTGGCCAGGAGAAATCAAACAAAATGCTACACTTGGCCTGAGAAAAGTGCTTCTTTGACCCTGAAATCAATTCCCATAAAGGGTTAAAAGACAACTCGCGCTGATTTCAATTCAATCTGTTTTTAGAAACTGGATCAGAGAAGGAGTGCACTGGTCCCGGAGATACTGCAATAACGGGTCAATGCGTGGAGTGGACAGAGCAAGCTCTTCTTCCATCTCCCTGTTCCAAAAATCCATTTAATATATGGTCCCCAAATAGGGGACGTATCAGATATTAAACTGATAAGAACAGATACTACACTTGATCTTAGCCAAAAGGCCGAGAAGCGATACCGAAGCCGCTGCGCCCCGTGGGCCGCACCAAGGCCTACCACCAATACCCATTGTGGAGACAGAGCAAAAGATTGCCGCAGGGAGGACATTTTCAGAAACTCTGGAGGGAGGCCTTCTCAATGACAGTTCTGCTGTCAATGACAGTTCTGCTGTGTATGTGTGTCTGTGTGTGAGAGACGGAGAGTGTGTGTGTCTGTCTGTCTGTCTGTCTGTGTGTGAGTGTTTGTTCAAGCTGTGCACGACGCGTTTTGAATCTGCATAACTCCGCCTACTTTGACCACACCCTCCAGCCAGCCCCATTGTGACAGCACATGAATGTTCCGTGCTAAGATTCTATCTACTGCAGGCAGCGCACCTGGTTGGTGAAAAGCATTAGAATGCTCACACACACACAGGTGTAGATGGACAAGACAAGCCTATTCAAGATCAGCACAGGCACCATTTTTACTTACTTTTTTTCTTTTAAAAATGCATATAATACAACGCATTGAAAAACCGGTGGTCCACAAGAGGGAGACAATGTTTCAAAAAAGAATTCCTGCGGTCAGAAATGCAGTATGTATGGCAGAACTACTCATTGAATGCTTCAATTTAAATAGCAAGTGCTGACAGACAGCAGGGGCCTAGTTTGGTAGCCGACACAGTATATTTGCAACACTGTAAGAAAGGCCTAAATCTTAACACACCTGTTGCAGCAACCAGTAAAGACAAATTGATTGATTGATTGATTGATTGATTGATTGCATATTGAATGCAATGCAATGTTTGACAGACATAGGTGAAAGCAAGGCCAGGCAAGGCGCAGAAAATGTTGCAATTGGCCAGGAGAAATCAAACAAAATGCTACACTTGGCCTGAGAAAAGTGCTTCTTTGACCCTGAAATCAATTCCCATAAAGGGTTAAAAGACAACTCGCGCTGATTTCAATTCAATCTGTTTTTAGAAACTGGATCAGAGAAGGAGTGCACTGGTCCCGGAGATACTGCAATAACGGGTCAATGCGTGGAGTGGACAGAGCAAGCTCTTCTTCCATCTCCCTGTTCCAAAAATCCATTTAATATATGGTCCCCAAATAGGGGACGTATCAGATATTAAACTGATAAGAACAGATTTTTTTTATTGTGAAGCATCTTTCCAAGGCTCTGAAAAATGTGACCGAAGTCACACAAAAAC